>NC_045737.1:37556296-37557773 GCF_008692095.1 Etheostoma spectabile | reverse complement strand
GAAATAAAAGGAAATAAAAACAATCTCAAGAAATAACAATAAATATAATAACTGTACAAATAAATATTCTTATAAAAAAACACAATACCCAAATTACTTGATAATTAATTGAGAATTACTGCTGCAGTCAGTATGAATTAACATTTGAAAAACATGTTAAATTATATATATTATAATTTATAAATTATATATATATATTCAATATATAAATCGCAGCACCAGTCAAACTATGAAAAAAAAAGTGGGACTTTGGTGAATTCAAACAAAGCTTTTAAAACACCAACGTCTACCCACTCTCTCTCACCAAAAACACACAACACAACACACACACACACAACACACACACAACACACACACACACAACAACACACACACACACAAACACCACACACACACAAACAACACACCACACACTCTCTATCTCTCTCTCACACAGACACCACAACCTCTCTCTCTCAACACTCTCATCTCTCTCACACCCCTCTCTCTCTCTCACACACCTCTCTCTCTCTCTCTCTCTCTCACCTGTCTCTCTCTCTCTCTCACACACCTCTCTCTCTCTCTCACACACCTGTCTCTCTCACCTGTCTCTCTCTATCTCTCACACCCTCTCTCTCTCACACACACACACACACTGTACAACTTTGGTGAATTCAAACAAAGCTTTTAAAACACCGTCTCTCTCTCTCTCTCTCTCTCTCTCTCTCTCTCTCTCCTCTCGTGTGTGTGTGTCTGCAGCTGTCGGTGTGTAAGGAGCTGCAGCTGCCCAGCAGTGAGTACAACTACACAGCCGACCTCGTGGCGGTGTCGTCCGCCGCTCCTCTGGAGACGGCCGCGGTGCAGTCCATCTCCGTCCTGGCGCTGTCTGTGGAGGGGACGGCCCGCCTGTGGCCCAGCCTGGCCCAGGAGGGCAACTACACCGAGACCAGCGTGGACCTGGGAGACCTCTGCAACTTCGTCGTCGCTGTCAGAGTACGTAAATCTTATAGAAAATATGCAGTGTGTGTGGGGGTGTGAGCATGTGTGTGTGTGTTTGGGTGGGTGTGAGTTTGAGTGTGTATGTGTGTGTGGGTGAGCGAGCGTGTGTGGGTTAGAGTGTGTGTGAGTGGGTGAGTGTGTGAGTTTGTGTGTGCGTGTGTGTGTGTGAGTTTGAGTGGGTGTGGGTGAGTGTGTGTGTGTGGTGTTGTGAGTTTGAGGGGTGTGGTGTGTGTGTGTGAGGGTGTGGGCGTGGTGTGGTGAGTTTTGAGTGTGTTGAGGTGTTGTGGGTGGTGTGTGTGAGGTGTGGGTGTGTAGATGTGATGTGGAGTTTGTGGTGGGTGTGTGTGTGAGTTTGAGTGTGTTTTGTGGGCGGTGAGCGGTGGTGTTGTGAGGTGTGTGAGGGTGTGTGGTTTGGTTGTTGTTTGTTGGCGTGGGTGTGTGTGGTGTGTGGTGTGTGTGTGTGTGTTGTTTGTTGTGTGTGTGTGTGTGGTGAGCGTGT
>NC_045737.1:37544455-37556271 GCF_008692095.1 Etheostoma spectabile | reverse complement strand
AAGTGTGGGTGTGTGATGTGAGGGTGTGGTGTGTGAGTGTGTGAGTGGTGTGAGGTGTTGTGGGAGGGTGTAGTGAGTGTGTGTGTGTGAGTGTGTGTGAGTGTGTGGTGGTCGTGTGTGTGCAGCTGGGTGTGTGTGGTGCTGTGTGTGTGTGTGTGTGTATGGAGTGTGTGAGTGGTGGTGTGAGTGTGTGTGTGGTGTGTGAGTGGGTGAGTGTGTGTGGTGTGTGTGTCGCGAGGTGTGTGGGTGTTGACACGAGCTGCACAGCGTCAGATATTATCTAACAACCTGTAGTAAAAGAGAGAAGGATTGTGTGTGTCATCCAGTCATTCAGTCAGTCATTCATTCGTAATAAGTGTGATTTTATTTTAGTATTTTAATTTTTTTAATGACCAGGAAGCAAAAGGGCTGCCGGTGGGAGTTGAACATGCACAGGACGACTTCGTTGAGGACAACTCGTATGCACGGTCGAGCTCGAACGACGGCACACAGGTGGGATTATATTTCAACGTTTAGTTCAGTCAATACAAAGAAATAGTAAAAAATCACACATCCAAAATCCACCTGAGTCGTGTGGTGGCGGTCATGAGCATTGTGTGTTGGTGTGCGTTGTCTGTCTGTATGTGTGTTTGAGTGGTGTGAGTGTGTGTGTGTTGAGCGTGTGGGTGTGTATGTCTGAGGTGTGTGTGTGGTGTGGTGTCTGACGGTGCTGTGTGGGAGGTCTCTGAGCGTGTGTGTGTGTGTGGGTGTGTAGAGGTGTGTGTGGTTGTCCTGAGACGGTGTGTGTTGTGTGTGTGTCTGAGCGGTGTGTGTCGAGCGTGGGGGGGTGTGTGTGTGTCTGAGTGTGTGTGTGGGGTGTGTCGGCGTGTGTTTGGGGTGTGTCGAGCGGTGTGTGTGTGTTGTACCTCTCTCTCCTTCCCGATCCATCTCTCATTTCTATGCAGCTCTCCCTCCGGATGCTCGGCAATCGCATGCTAGGGTTTTGGTGAGAACCGTGACCAACAGCACCAATGGCTATATACAGGCACCGGAACAAAAAGAGGGGCGGTGTCACCTCACCTCCCCCGCCTCCTTCCCTTGTCCTCCTCTACTACGCGGCGTCTGGATGGATGTGAAGGACCGACAACGATCCAGACAAGGTTTTAGCTTCTTTTTCGTCTTCTTCTCCGTCTTTAACGGAGTAGCTACAATCTCCCGATCTCCCGTCTACCTACCTCGGCGGGGGAATGAAAATGGCGAGGCGATGGAGGGGAAACTGGCACCAGAGAAGAAGAAGGATGCAGGTAACGCTCCCACCTCACTAACCCACCACAATCAAGACGGAACATCCATCACCTTAGTGAAGCTGGGGTATCCACCGTCGCATAAACGTATTCTATCGCTGCTGCGCTTTGTTGTACGAAAAGCGTCGGGCTGGGTGAGACTCGAGGGTACCGACACCAGCGCTCAAGCTACAGAACGGACTTCGTTTCATGTGCCTGCTTGGGCCGCTGCGCGCACTACCTTCTCATTCTACTTAAGGAATCGTGACGCCAACGCGCTCGGCCCGTTAGCCTTATGGCTGCTCTACTGCTTCCCGAGCTGCAGTTCTTCACGCTCAGCCTCATGGAACCTCTACTGCGCGCAGGTGGAGGGGCGCAGAAATGTAATGCCGGTACCGGCCCAAAGGAAAGTCTCGGTCCACAATGCTCTTAGGGTGGCTTTTCACAGGTTCAAAATCCTTAGTAACCCCAACGGGATATGTCTAGTGACAACACGGACAGGTATGTGTTCTAGTGAACAAAAAAAACTAACACGGGCAGGTTATGGGTTCTAGTGAACTAACAAGGGACAGTATGTGTTCTAGTGAAATAAACGGGACAGGGATGGTTATAGTGAACACACGGGGACAGATATGTGTTCCAGCAAAGTAACACGGGACAGATATGTGTTCTAGCAAAGTAACACGGGACAGGTATGTGTTCTAGCGAACTAACACGGGACAGGTATGTGTTCTAGCGTACTAACACGGGACAGGTATGTGTTCTAGTATGAGTAACGAAGGGACAGGTATGTGTTCTAGTGAACTAACACGGGACAGGTATGTGTTCTAGTGTACTAACACGGGACAGGTATGTGTTCTAGTGAACTAACACGGGACAGGTATGTGTTCTAGTGTACTAACACGGGACAGGTTTGTGTTCTAGTGAACTAACACGGGACAGGTATGTGTTCCAGCAAAGTAACACGGGACATATATATGTTCTAGCAAAGTAACACGGAACAGATATGTGTTCTAGCGTACTAACACGGGACAGGTATGTGTTCTAGTGTACTAACACGGGACAGGTATGTGTTCTAGCAAACTAACAAAGGACAGGTTTTGTGTTCTAGCAAATAACAAAGGACAGGTATGTGTTCGAGTGTCGTACACACGGACAGGTATGTGTTTAGTGTCAGTACACACGGGAAGGTATGGTTCAAGTGTAGTTAACAGGGACAGGTATGTGTTCTAGCGTACTAACACGGGACAGGTATGTGTTATAGGTAGTAAACAGGGGACAGGTCATTGGGTCTAGTGAAATAACACGGGCAGATATGATCTTGGATAATGATTATTATTTTTTATTCCCCCCCCATCAGGTGAACAGTAAGGGCAAGTCCAAGTACACAACCTGCTCGCTGAAAATACAGGTAACCTGTTCCACGGTGATGTCCCGCACCCTTCATGTGGGCACAATGGGACATTACTTTTCTGATTAAATGTGAACAGATGATGCCCATAAACTACCATTCGTATGCACTACAGAGCACACACAACCACACGCATCACAAATGCCTGCAGCACAACACACACACACCACGCGCCATGCTCGCCACACACTCACAAACAAACACACACACACACATGCAGCATGGCACAAACACACACACACCCACACACATACACAAACACATGCATTGCCTCTCAACCACACACAAACCAGCACACAACATGCATGCACAAAACACACAAAAAATTACACACAAACATGCATGCATGCACTCAGACACACAACGCACAAATGCATGAATGCACAACACATAACATGCATGCATGCACTTCGACACACACGCACACACATGCAGGCGGCAAACACTCACACACACACACAAAAACACAGCATGCCACCACACACACACAGCACACAAACATGCTATGCACTCTCACACACACACACACACACACCACACACACAAACGAATGCATGCACACCACACACACACATACAACACACATGCATGCATGCCACTCAGCACCCACCACGCACAAAATGAAGCATGCATCAACACACGCCACACACATGCATGCATACACTCCGGGACACACACACACACACGCACACCCATGAATGCACTCTTCCACCACACACAAACAACCACACACACTACCCACACACACACACACAAGCAGCATCACAACCACCCACACAAACACAATCACACACTAACACACACCACACCGCATGATACAACCTCAGCACGCACCACCCACTCCAACACAGCACACACCACACTCAAACTCACACCACACCACTAAAAGCTCAGCACCATCACTCAACACACACACACACTCACCACACAGACTACACACACACACAACCACCACACACTACACACACACACACAACACAACCAATACACACACACATGCAGCACATCTACAAACACACACACATACAACACATGCATAAGCATGCACACACAACAACACTACACACACCAGCATGCAGGCCACTCCGACACAACACACGCAAACACATGCATCGACATGCACCACTCAAACCACACAAACCACCACACACCATGCAGAGCACACACACACACCACACATAACAACACATGCATGCACGCTCAGAACACAACACACACAAACACATGCATGATGCACAACACACAAACACACATACACACAACATGAATGCTGCACTCAGACACATCACACGCAACACGCAGCATGCACTCACCACCAACACACACACAAAACAAATGCATGCCTGCACTCAAACACATACACACACACAGCAGGCATGCATGCAATCACACACAAACGCACCCCATGCAGGCATCCATCAGACACACACACATCACGCACACACATGCATGCACTCTTCACACACACACCCACACCACACACACAACAAACACACACAAACCACACACATGCATGCATACACTCAGACACACACACTCACAGGAATCATGCACTCAGGCAAACACAAACACATGCATGATACACTCAGACACACACACACACACATGCATGCATCACTCCCGACAACAAACACATGTACACACACAGACCCCCCCCCCAAACCCAATGAGCGCCTGTGCCCCACTGGTCCCCGTGACTGCCAGGAACCTGGGCTTTGTGGGGGTCAGCCTTCTATGCATGTGGTGAATTCTGGTCTGTGAGTCTACTGCTCGTCAAGATGGCCGCCGACGAGTG
The DNA here is from genome assembly GCF_008692095.1 of Etheostoma spectabile. Classification (NCBI taxonomy): domain Eukaryota; kingdom Metazoa; phylum Chordata; class Actinopteri; order Perciformes; family Percidae; genus Etheostoma; species Etheostoma spectabile. The sequence goes on along the minus strand of NC_045737.1, from coordinate 37,551,803 downwards.
AAGACGTAGTCCTGGGAGGGCACATCAACGACAGTCTGTTAGTTACATCTGCGCAGTCTCGATGTCCGTCGTATCTACGAGGCGCCAAGATGTGCTGGAAATAATCTACATGGAGTCAAAAGGTTAGTACTCTCAACTTATCTTCACTTCCTCTTCACTTCCTCTTCATTTCTCTTAATTTAATATTGTATTCCTCTCACTTCCTATTCACATTCCTTTCATGTCACTATTCATTCATCTTAAATTCAATATTCATTAAGCTTCATTTTCATTCTTAATTTCCTCTTTTTCTCTTTATTTATCCTTTATTTCTCTTCAATTTAATCTTATTTAATCGTAAATAACTTATTTATCTTCATTTAATCTTTATTTCCTATCATTCATCTCATTTCCTCTTCATTTCCTCTTTTCCTTATTCATCTTCATTCATCTTATTTACTCCGTAAATTCTCTTATTTCCTCTTCATTTAATCTTAATTCATATAAATTAATATAAATTCATATTTAATTACTCTTTATATCTTTCTTAATCTTATTCCCTATTCATTTCACTATAATTGCATATTCATTACTATTCATTATATTATTTCTATTTTTTATCTTTCATACTCTAATGTCTCTTCATTTCATATTTATTTCTCTTTCATTTCGCTCATTTAATATTTATCATCTTAATTATATTATTTCATTTCAATTACCTTCACTTCTCTTCATTTCCTCTTTATTTAATATTTCATCTTAATATTAAATTATCTTAATTTAATATTCATCATACTCAATCATCATTCATTCTCTTCATTTCATTTATTAATATTGTGTTGGGTGTGTGTGTGTGTGTGTGTGTGTGGTGTGTGTGTGTGGAGTCTTGTGAAGTGGGCAGTGTGGTGGTGGTGTGACGTAGTCTGTTGGTGGGTATGATGTGTGTGAGTTTGGTGATGTGTGTGTGTGAAGGGGTTATGAGTGGTGTGTGTGTGGTTGTATGTTGTGTGGGTGGGGTGTAGCTGTGTGGTGTGAGTGTGTTGTGTTGTGTGTGAGTGTGTGTGTGATGTGTGTGTGTGTTGGGTGTGTGTGTGTGTGTGGTGTGTGGTGTGGTGTGTGGGTGTGTGTGATGTCTACGTCGTGTCAAGGGTGTGTGTGTATGGTTGTGGGATGTTGTGTATGTAGTAGATGTGTGAGTTGTGTGTGTTTGTGTGTGTTGTGGTGGTATGGGTGTGTGGGGGGCTAGTGTGTGTATGTCTCCGTGTGTGTCGTGTGTGTGTATGTTACGTGTGGTCCGTGTGGGTGTGGAGTGTGTGTGTGTGCTGATGTGTTTGATGTTTAGTTGTGTCGTGTGTGTTGTGTGGTGTGTCTGGTGTGGGGTGGAGTGTAGTGTGTCGTGTGCTGGTGCTGTTGTGTGTGGTATGTGTGAGTGTGCTGTGTGTGATGTGTTTGGGTGCGTGGTGTGTGTGTGTGTTGTGGTCTGTGTTGCGTTTTAGTGGGTGGTGTGTGAGTGTGTCTGTGGGTGGTGTGTGTGTCGGGGTGTGGTGTGTGTATGTGTGATCGTGGTTGTGTAAGTGTGTGTGTGTGTGTGTGTGTGTGTGTGTGTGTGTGTGTGTTGTGTTGTCTGGTGTGTGGTGTGTTGGTGGGGGTGTGGTGTGTTGGGTGTGTAGGGGACGTGGTTTGTGGTGTGGCAGTAACCCGATAGGGTAATGGTGGGTCTGCTGTAAGCGTCGGGCTGTTAACAACCTGGTGGTGCTCGCCCTCCACCGACATCGAGCAAGATCCTCGATACGAATGGGAAAAGTCTAGGACCGTGGGGTCAGCATTATCCAAATCCGTACCACAGTAGAAGACTATACCACAGTAGAAGTATACTACCACAGAGTAGCACTAATAATACACTGTCCAAATATCTTGTTAAAGTCCTGCAGTTAAAGGTCTGCAGTATTGTCAGGGAAATGTAGTTAAAGTATTAAAAGTGAGAACAAATCACCGTAGCAGGGGTGTTCAGGGATGTCAGGGCGTTGGTCAGGGTGTAGCAGGGCGTTGTAAGGGGTGTAGAGGGGTAGCAGGGCATGCAGGTGGTAGCAGGGTGTAGCAGGCGGGTCAGGGTGTTTAGCAGGGCGTGTCAGGGTGGTAGCAGGGAGTACCGTGTCAGGGTGTAGCAGGATGTCAGGCGTGTCAGGGTGTAGCAGGCATGTCAGGGTGTGTAGCATGGGTGTTTTGTAGAGGCGTGTAAGGGGTAGTAGCACGGTTGTAGCAAGGTGTAGCAAGGGAATGTAAGGGGCTTTGTAGCAGGGGTGTCCGGGGTTGTATTGTAGCAGGGGTAGCAGGGGGCCATTTTGGGTTTTTCCAGGGTGTAAAGTAGGGCGTGTCACGGTTTTTGTAGATGGGTGTAGAAAGGAGTTTGTCAGGGTGTAGCAGAGTGTAGCAGGACATGTAAGGGCATTGCAGGGTTAGAGGGCCGTGTAAGGAGTAGCCGTGGTCGTCATGGTGTAGGCAGGGTGTGGCAGGGGTAGAAGCGGTAGCATGGACATGTAGGGCATTGCAGGGTTTAGCCGGGCAGTGTCAGGGTGTTTTGTAGCAGGCAGGCGTGTAAGGTTGTGAGGGTTTGGCAGGGTTAGCAGTGGGGTAGAGGGCCGTGTCAGGGTGTAGCAGGGTTTAGCAGGGTTGTAGCAGGGCGGGGAAAGAGGTAGGGGTGTCAGCAGGGCGTGTCAGGTTGTTCGCAGGGCGGTCAGGGTTGTAGCAGGTCGTTGTCAGGGTTAGAAGAAGGGAGTGTCAGGGTCGTAGCAGGGTGTTGTGTAAGGGTGCTAGCAGGGCTTTGCGGGTTTAGCAGGGTGTAGCAGGCGGTGTCAGGGTTGTTGTGTGAGTAGCAGGTTTAGCAGGGTGTAGCAGGGCCGTGACAAGAGGTAGGCGGGTTAGAAGGGTGTGTCCGGGTTAGAAGTGGCGTGTTTCAGCGGGGTGCAGGGTGTGTAGGATTGTTGCATGGTGGTGTGTCAGGGTGATAGCAGGGTGTAGCTGTGTGTGTCAGGGTGTGTAGGGTTGTAGCATGGGTAGTAGGGCGTGTCATGTGTAGCTGGTGTAGCAGGTGTAGAGGGTGGGTCAGGGTGTTAGCAGGGTGGTAGCAGGGTAGCAGGGAGTTATCGTGTTCAGGGTTTGTAGCATGGTGTAGTAGAAGGGCTGAGATGTGTAGAAGGGCGTGTCAGGGTGTAGCAGGGCTGTGTCAGGGTGTGTCAGGGTGTAGCAGGGCGTGTCAGGGTTTCGCATGGTGAACAGGGTGTAGACTGGTGTGTAGCAGGGCGTGTCAGGGTGTAGCAGGGCGGGGGCGGACAAAGCTGAAATGGAGCGGCGTAGAAGTAGAACAGTGAAAAGAAAAGGAATCAGTTAAAGTCGAAGAAGTCCCCCGGGATGGTTCGGTTGGGTCTGCAGGCGGACCTCCGTGATCGTAGGGACGGCGGCTACGTGGGTCGGGTAAGTCTGTAGTGGGGAGCTGCTGCGGAAAACGGGGTAGCTGGTCGTCTCTTCTTCAGGGTCCGCGGCCCCCTCAGGAAAAGGTCAGTCCTCGTCTCATTTAATACTCTAGGGGACCGCCAATGCAGGCGGGTGCGTCTCAGACGTGTTGGGAGCACCCGAAAGGAAATGGAAATTTAAAAATAGAAGAATAATTTCAATCGACTACATGTAAATAATCAGTGGAATTTTAGATGTATAGAGCAGAAATTTCTCCACCAGACGCAATGTAAATAACTCACTACTTTAGCAGTATAAGAGTAGCATATCTCCACCAGAGGCTCCATGTAAATAATCACTATTTTGCATGATAGAGCAGCATATCTCCACCAGGACGCATGTAAATAACATACTGTTAGTGTGTATAGAGCAGCTATATCTCCACCGACTCCATGTTAATAATCACTACTTTTAGCGTGTATAGAGCAGCATATCTCCCACCGACTCATGTAAATAATCATAAATGTAGCACATGGATAGCGCAGCCTATCTCCACCTGTGTGCGTGTGTGTGAATGAATGTGTGACTTTTGCAGTTTAATCCTCTAACTGATTCTGATGCAGCTCAAACAAAACCAAACGCAACATCCCCGCTGTTGTCTTTACTTCTGACTTTATTCTCCTCTCTCAGGGTGGGAGCTTCGTCTTGTCCTCGGAGAAGAGTCGGCTGTTGAGAGCGAGTGTAGACCCCTCGGGGAAGCTCCAGTACCGCGCCCTGCAGCAGGGTCAGGGCGTGCTCTCCGGCATCGGACGCCGCGTCTCCAGCCTGTTCGGCATCCTCTCCCCACCTGCCAACGACACGGCGAGTCACGCTGACAGTTTTTACTATAAAATAAAAAATAAAAAAAAAACGTGTGTAGGTCTTAGGGTATGTTTACACGGAAACGATCTGAAGAGAGAACGCAAAAGTGGGGTTGTGTTCTCACTCTTTATTCCGCGTTTCGACGAGAGGTTTGGGGGGAGGGGGGTGAAATTGGATGTAGTATGCGCTCCAGGTGGCTGGGTGGCAGTGAAAACGTTGAGCTCAACCAACCACTTGCTGTTGTTTTATTGTGCTATGTAAATAAATTTGACATTGGCTTGAAAAAAAAATGAATTTAGGGCTTAGTTGTGGTGGTGATAAAGGTCTTTAAGTCCATAATGGTCTAAAAAAAGATCTTAAAAATTCTTAAATTTGACTTTGTGAAACCTGCAGAAGTCCTGTTTTCATAATGAGGACCTTTTAAACTGACCCCAAAGCCTCATCTGACCGGATTTTTACAAAATTACGGAATTTACAAAAGTTCTGGAAATTGAAGGAAGTGGTTGCAATCGGTCAGTTTAAACTCTTGCTCAAAGGTTTGGAAATGAAATCTATGGTCTGTAAATGTTTTAAATAGTTTTATGAAATTGTTATGAAATTGTCTGTAATGTAGGGAATTGTTGTTGTGATCTGTGCCGCTGTCTTGGCCAGGACTCCCTTGAAAAAGAGATTAGTAATCTCAATGGGATTTTCCTGGTTAAATAAAGATAAAAAAAAAAAAACACATACCATCCTTGTGTTACTTCAGGATGGAATTATAGTATAGAAACATAATGATCCACTTTTTAATGGGAGGGGATCCCTGTAACCGCTGTCCTAGATATAGATACAGAATAAGATGATAATGAAGATGAAGCCTCTGCTGTAGTTCCAGTAAAGTTGAGCTTGTTGCGTAACTTGTGCTCGGACTGTGATCAGCTCCAACATGGCAAATCCTTGCAACCTGTTAATGTAAACGAAAACGTGGGTCCCTGCTGTGTGTGCAAGCCCACTCACCTTTTTACTACCACAAGTTGACCTACTGTACAGGCCGCAGCTGATTGGGTATCACCTGTGACACAGCCACCAAACGAGAAGAACTGCGAGGAAACCTATCCTATAACCCGGAGCGGTGCGGACCGCTTTGAGATTGAACGCGCACCTGTTGTCTGTTTCTGCAGCTCCACAGCGTGCTGTGGGCGGGCGGAGCCGGCTGCCTCTACACCCTGACCAGCTCCAGTCTGAGTAAGTGGGAGCTGGACGACAGCTGGGAGCAGCAGATCCTCAGCTGGGACGCCCGGAGAGCTCTGACCGAGAGCATCGGCGACGCCATCTGGGTCAGTACGACCGTCCCCAGCCCGTCTCTCTACACACTCTTAAAGGTCCCATGGCATGGCGGTGTCACTTTGAGGTTTTTAACATTAATATGAGTTTCCCCAGCCTGCCTATGGTCCCCCCCAGTAGCTAGAACTGGTGATAGGTGTAAACCGAGCCCCGGGTATCCTGCTCTGCCTTTTGAGTAAATGAAAGCTCAGATGGACCGATCTGGAATATTGCTCCTTATGACCTCATAAGGGACAAAGAGACTTCAGATACAGTATTAGGGACCACTAAGGTCTACATAAAAGAGACTTCAGATACAGTATTAGGGACCACTAAGGTCTATATAAAAGGACTTCAGTACAGTATTAGGGACCACTAGGTCTATATAAAAGAGACTTCAGATACAGTATTAGGGGACCACTAAGGTCTTTATAAAGAGACTTCAGATACAGTTAGGGGACCACTAGGTCTAAATAAAAGGGACTTCAGATACAGGAGGGGACCACTAAGGTCTTTATAAAGAGACTTCAGAACAGTATTAGGGACCACTAAGGTCTATATAAAAGAGACTTCAGATACAGTATAGGGGACCACTAGGTCTTATAATAGGACTTCAGTAACAGTTAGGGGACCACTAAGGTCTTTATAAAAAGAGCTCAGATACAGTATTAGGGACCACTAAGGTCTACATAAGAGACTTAGATACAGTATTAGGGGACCATAAGGTTCTTTATAAAAGAGACTTCCGTACAGTAGTAGGGACCACTAAGGTCTATATAAAAGAGACTTCAGATACAGTATTAGGGGACCACTAAGGTCTATATAAAAGAGACTTCAGATACAGTATTAGGGACCACTAAGGTCTATATAAAAGAGACTTCAGATACAGTATTAGGGACCACTAAGGTCTATATGAAAGCATCCAAAGAGCGCCATGTCATGGGACCTTTAAATCAAATCCACAGTTAACTTCTAGCATCTATCCCTGATATGTTGATCCATATTCTCTTTATAACATTCACAGTTTCAACACTGTGAATGTCTTTCATGCTCATACAAAAACCGATTTCTCTACTTTTGTCTCCCGCCAGGGATCAGAAAGCAACTACGAGGAGCTGAAGGAGGGAGCGAATGTGACCTACCTGGACATGAAGCTCAGCCAGTGAGTGTGTTCACATGCACATGAGTGACTTCCTGCTCGCTTTTCATCTTCAGATCAAAAGGTCTTAATTGGCCTCTGCCGTATTTTAAGCTTCAGTGGATTCAAAATTTAAAAATCTACCCACCTGAACATTATATTAATCCTCTCTAACTGTATTACCTCTTTTAATTAAGAACAGAATTTTAAATCCAAAGCAACTTATTTTCCTCATGCAAAGAGACACATGGAAACTTGAGATTTAGAATTAAAATTAATAATCAGATATAATCTGTCACTGAAGGGAGGATCTTTGTAACCAGAAAGAAATGGTCTGTGTGAGCAAGTTTTGTACTTGTTGTATACTTGTTGTGTACTCGTCGTGTACTCGTCGTGTACTCGTCGTGTACTCGTCGTGTACTCGTCGTGTACTTGTCGTGTACTTGTCGTGTACTTGTGTACTAAAGAGTTCCCCCTTAGTAGAAGATTGTTGTCTGGCGACTTTCCCGCACAGAAACTCAAGGGAAGATAATGACCTCTTATGAAGAGTCCCTCATGTTTTTATAATCCTCCGTGTCCTCCTTGGTTACTAGCAACTGTGTGGAATGGGGGGGGGGG
>NC_045737.1:37542779-37544445 GCF_008692095.1 Etheostoma spectabile | reverse complement strand
GGGGGGGGGGGGTGAACTTGAATGTGGCTTCCTTCTAGTAAAACATAAGATTCAGGGTTACCACAGCTTCTTTAAAATCAAATTCAAAGTCTGGCGTGAACAAAGGAAAAAAAACAGAAACAAATTTTATTTTTATTTTATTGTTTATTCCCACGTACAAAAACATTTCTTGCACGTAACGAGTAACGAAGATGCTGAGGGAATACATTTAATTTATGAAATGTAATAAAATAAAAGTGAAATTATTAAGAAATATAAATAATGAAGTAAAGTACACACGTGAAAATTCTACTGAAGTACAGAAACAAAGTATTTGTACTTTGTTACATTACAACACTGATCCCAGTTTTTTTTAAATTACCGACATTACCTTCTTAAAAGGATTTCCGGGTGCCGATATAAAGTACTTTTTCAAAGTAATACTGAGTCTTTCTGAGGCCGAACTGATCCAGATTCTGTGCTGTGTGTTTTCAGAGCCGGCCTGGTGGTTTTGGCTGCAGCCTGGCACCCGTCAGACACCCCCTGCCTGGCCTACTTCTGCCTGGTCACGCTGCAGGACACGGGAGCCGCCATCTCAGACCACTTCACCGTGGAGGTCACCAAGTACAACCCTCCGTTCCAGGTCAGGCCCGATCCGGATTCTGCAGATTTGGATTAAAACATTTTAAAACACTGCACATTAGTATTTACCTTGGCCGACATTTAACATAGGGCTGGGCGACATAGAGAAAATTTAAATATCACGATATTCTTGACCAAATAACTCAATGTCAACATGTGTCTGCCTTTGAAAACTGAGTTGGGAAAATGACTTTCAGAATAAGGCACAAGAAAGAAATATATAATCTGGATTTTTCTGGGAATGGTCTGCAGGAAGTTTTCCCAGGAATTAAGAAAATAAAGCTCCTTTGTTGTCTTAAAGGGCAAAAAATGATGAATGAAGGACGTAGGGCTGGGCAATAATCAAATATCACGATATTCTTGACCAAATACATCGATGTCGATGTTGTATGGTTGACTGTTGCTGCTTTGACAAATTGTTATTTGCACAATGTTTGATAAATATTCTCCAGAAAGGATTTAATGACCTAGTGGGTAAAGGTAAATAATAGAGCAGTAGAGTAGTATAATAATAATGGAGAGAACTAGAACAGTCTGGTAAGTTCACTAAGTGACTTCACTTTACTGTAATGCAGCCTGTAAAACCAGATAAAGAAAACACTTATGTCACATGACGATATCCAAAATCTAACACGACATCTAGTCTCATATCACGATATTGATATAATATCGATGTATAGCCCAGCTCTAGTTTAACATCACTGAGGATAGAAACTCAAAGAAAGAAGTGCGGCTGCACTATATGACGTAAAATCACAATGAATTCATCGTGATCTTAGGTCATATAGTGCTGCAAAATACGGGAAAAATACGTCGATAATAGCTTCAGAGTCTCGATGTCATACATTTTTGACTAATCATCCAGCCGTCGTGCGAAGGCTTTTTTATCGTGGTCCTCCAGTCAGGTCCTGTTTTTTTTTTTTTTGTCTTTTTAAGTTCAGCCTAGTTACGAAAAGACATTTTTCTACCGATGTTTTTTACCGATATTTATCCAGGTATTTTAGTTTTTGTGGTTAGTTTTTTTTTTTTTTTAAGATATCCGCCT
>NC_045737.1:37531734-37542769 GCF_008692095.1 Etheostoma spectabile | reverse complement strand
TGTCTGCCTTTGCTCTAAATACAATGTAAAATACATGATGATTGTAGCTGACGAGTTATTAATGAATTAATTAATCTTTTGCAGCTCTTAACCAAAACCGTGGCTTGATACTACTAAATGTTAAGTGTGGAAAACATCATTTTTTTTGTGACTACTGACCATTTTTAAGGTTTTTTTTTTAAATTAAATTGATTGTTTCACGTGTCTTATTAGCACATTTTATGTTTACTTCATGACCTTCAAGCAGCGGCTGGTTTGAATATCTGAGAAAAAGGGATAAAGATCAACTTGCAGAGATTTAAAAGTTCCTTCTGAGGATGTCATTGGGTTTACTATTTCCTTAACCCTTGGATGGTATTCGGGTCAAATTGATCTATTTCAAATTTTTACAAAAAGGAAAAAATGAATTAACAAGTTACATTTTTTTCTACCTTCTATCAGCGTCCTTTCCTTATTTCCTGTGATAAACATGTGTTCCTGACTCAGAACATTATTCTGGATATGACACTTATGTTGTTTCCATAGTGGATTTTTAACATGAATTATAACCTTATGATAAAAAACAAACCCCACCTCCATGTTTAATAGTGTGCTAGTAGAGACTGATGCATTCCCTGAACATAGATGTTATCTCAGCTGTTAGAAATTGAGATAAAGACAATATTTGTTAATAGATCATGAAGTAAAATTTGAAGATGAAGTTTCTTCTTTGGATCGGAGATGGTCCCGAGTGTTTTGTGTAACTTTATTTCAACTTGCCAACTTACGACTTTCTACCAAACAATTTCCACTTTTACAAATTTCGATTTAAACTTCGAAAAGCAAAAGTACAGTTTATAGAAAACAAGTGACGAAAAAGTCATAGTAAGTCGAAACAAATGAAAAAAGTCATGGTAAAGTATGTTAAAAAAGTGAAAGTAACACATGAAAATGTTGAAAATAACATTTAAGGAAAAGCCATTGACTGATTGCATTCCCTAAACATAGATGTTATCTCAGGTGTTTGATATTGAGATAAAGACAGTATTTGTTAATAGATCATGAAGGAAAATTTTACTAGAATTTTTATTTCAGAATTGTTTTTAAAACCCCAAAATAGGGCCAACAGGTCAATTTGACCCGAGGGACACGAGAGACTATACGAGGGTTAAGCTTTTATTTTTTTGTTTTTGTTGTTTCAGAGTGTGGAGGCGCTGCAGGCCACACGGCTGGTGTTGCCACGCTCCCCCGGCTCCTCCGCCTTCCTGTACAACGAGGAGACGGTGTTCGCCTGCTCCACGGGGACCAGCAGGGGGGCGCCGCCGGACGAGAAAATCAGCTTCAACTCACCGGGTGAGGAAATCCACTTTGGCTCGCCAGAGTTGAAATGCTCTCCGGCTTCATCCTTGGCTTCAGATGAACAAATTATTTATTGTTTCATAGAATGGAGAGTGATGAAATCAATTCAATTTCAATTTTATTTATAGTATCAATTCATAACAAGAGTTATCTCGAGACCCTTTACAGATAGAGTAGGTCTAGACCACACTCTATAATTTACAAGGACCCAACAGGTCTAGTAGTTTCCTCCAGAGCAAGCAACAGGGTGTCAGTGGAGAGGAAAAACTCCCTTTTAGGAAGAAACCTGGAACAGACCCAGGCCCAGACCCAGGCCCAGACCCAGGCCCAGACCCAGGCTCTTGGTAGGTGGTGTCTGACGACCGGTTGGGGTTAGAATGAAGAGTGGCAATAACAGTCACAAAAAATAGTAGTTTGTACTAGTTCTTTGTAGTAGTTCATGTCATAGCAGGGCACTGTGGGCATTACAAGGCATAGCAGGACGTAGCAGAGCGTAGCAGGGGACGGCAGAGCGTAGCAGGACGTAGCAGAGCATAGCAGGACGTAGCAGGGCACGGCAGAGCGTAGCAGGACGTAGCAGAGCATAAGAACGCACGGACGTGCAGGATGTAGCAGGAAGAGCAGAGCAGAGTAGAGATGTAGCAGAGCATAGCAGGACGTAGCAGGATGTAGCAGAGCATAGCAGGACGTAGCAGGGCACGGCAGAGCGTAGCAGAGCGTAGCAGAGCGTAGCAGGACGTAGCAGGGGACGGCAGAGCGTAGCAGGACGTAGCAGAGCATAGCAGGACGTAGCAGGATGTAGCAGAGCATAGCAGGACGTAGCAGGGCACGGCAGAGCGTGAGAGGAGTAGCAGGAGCATAGAGGACGTAGGCAGGACTGTAGCAGAGCATAGCAGGACGTAGCAGGGCATAGCAGGACGTAGCAGGATGTAGCAGAGCATAGCAGGACGTAGCAGGGCACGGCAGAGCGTAGCAGAGCGTAGCAGGACGTAGCAGGACGTAGCAGGGGACGGCAGAGCGTAGCAGGACGTAGCAGAGCATAGCAGGACGTAGCAGGGCACGGCAGAGCGTAGCAGGATGCGTAGCAGAGCATAGCAGGACGTAGCAGGATGTAGCAGAGCATAGCAGGACGTAGCAGGGGACGGCAGAGCGTAGCAGGACGTAGCAGAGCGTAGCAGGACTGTAGCAGGGGACGGCAGAGCGTAGCAGGACGTAGCAGAGCATGCAGGACGTACACGGCACGGCAGCGAGGTAGCAGGCGTAGCAAGGGACGGCAAGACGTAGCAGGGGACGTAGCAGAGCATAGCAGGCAGTAGCAGTGGCACGGCAGAGCGTAGCAGGACGTAGCAGAGCATAGCGGAGTAGCAGGGCACGGCAGAGCGTTTAGCAGGACGTAGCAGAGCATAGAAGGAGTGACGCGACATAGCAGGACGTAGCAGGGGACGGCAGAGGTAGCAGGGAGACGGCAGCGAGCGTAGACGCGGGAGGCAGCGTAGAGAGGACGTAGAGAGCGTAGCACGGACGTAGAGGGGACGGCAGAGCGTAGCAGGACGTAGCAGAGCATAGCAGGCACCGGGTAGCAGGCACGCAGAGCGTAGCAGGAGCGTTGCAGGGAGCAACAGAGCAGCGAGCGTAGCAGGACGTAGCAGAGCATAGCAGGACGTAGCAGGGCACGGCAGAGCGTAGCAGGACGTAGCAGGGGACAGCAGAGCGTAGCAGGACGTAGCAGAGCATAGCAGGACGTAGCAGGGCACGGCAGAGCGTAGCAGGACGTAGCAGAGCATAGCAGGACGTAGCAGAGCATAGCAGGACGTAGCAGGGGGACGCAGAGCGTAGAGGAGTAAGCAGGGGACGGCGAGCGTCAGCAGGACGTAGCAGAGCATAGCAGGACGTAGCAGGCACGGCAGAGCGTAGACAGGTACGTACAAGCAGCGGGGACGGCAGGCGTAGCAGGACGTAGCAGAGCATAGCAGGACGTAGCAGGACGTAGCAGAGCATAGCAGGACGTAGCAGGGCACGGCAGAGCATAGCAGGACGTAGCAGAGCATAGCAGGACGTAGCAGGGCACGGCAGAGCGTAGCAGGACGTAGCAGAGCATAGCAGGATGTAGCAGAATGTAGCAGAGCATAGCAGGACGTAGCAGGGGACGGCAGAGCGTATGAGCATGGAGTAGCAGGGGATGGCAGAGCGTAGCAGGACGTAGCAGAGCATAGCAGGACGTAGCAGGGCACGGCAGAGCGTAGCAGGAACGTAAGCAGGGGACCACGTGCAGAGAGCAGATGAGCAGGACGTGAAGCAGGAGAATAGCAGGAGTAGCAGGGCAGGCAGAGCGTATAGCAGGACGTCGTAGCAGGCGACGAGCAGAAGGAGTGCAGGACGTTAGGGCATAGCAGGAGAGCAGAAGGGCACGGCAGAGCGTAGCAGGACGTAGCAGAGCATAGCAGGACGTAGCAGGGCACGGCAGAGCGTAGCAGGACGTAGCAGGTGTAGCAGGGCACAACACAATGTGTAGTGGGACCATGGCGACAGCTGCTACCATGATTTTAGAGCCTGAAATCATAGTTTCATACTTTACTTTGTACCTTTTTTTTTTTTTTGTACAATTTTGCACATCCAACAATTCTTCCATGTATGTCACAGACTTGAAAAAAAGCACCATCACGCACTCTGCTCTTGCTCCATCCTCTCCATTTACTGAACGTCGTAGTCGCTTCATCAAGAGTATTTCACTCTCTTGACAACGCTCCAGTGTTTAAAATGTTAAAATAATTGGAAAGAAAACGTGTAAAATCACATGCACCCATGACAGAAAGCCATGATAAATGCAAGCCACGGGATGAACAAACAGTCAGTGTCTCTGAACGGGTTTCCGTCTCCACCCGTCTGTCCGTCTCCAGGTGACGGTGTACGCGGAGGAGGCTGCTGCGCCGACCTGCCGGTGTTCTTCTCCCTGAACAGCGGCCTGGTGGCGGTGGTGGCCCGGGAGAGCGCCTCCATCCTGCCGGAGACCATGGAGGACTCGCTGTGCTCCTCGCTGGCTCCGGAGGTAAAACTCAAACTGGCTGTGAGGGTAAACACCAACGAAGAAGAACAATATTGATTTACAGTGGGGTTCGAAAGTTTGGGCACCCCAGGTAAACGTTTGTATTAATTAATGTGCATAAATAAGCCAAGAAAAGATGAAAAAATCTCCAAAAGGCATCAAATGACAGATTAGACATTCGTATAATATGTCACAAAAAGTTAGATTTTACTTCCATCATTTACACTTTCAAAATAACAGAAAACAAAAACAATGGCGTCTGCAAAAGTTTCGGCCCCCTGCAGAGTTTCTAGCATGCACCGCCCAAAAACCAACAAACAATCAGAGTTGTGTTGTCCTGTTGTGTATTTTAACCCCCCAATGTAGCACAAGTAGACTTTGTATTTCACAGTAATTTTTTTTCATCAGCTCCTTTTTATAGGTTTAGACATTTCCGACCGCACTTGAAGGCAGCTTCATTTCTGGGAGAGAAAGAGAAGGAAAGAGACGGAGCGACTGCTTTGTTGTTGCAGGAAACCGTCGGCTGTTCCACAAAGTCCCGGGCTGTTCGGTGCTCATGTTTTTTGGGTTTTAACCCTTGTGTTGTCTTCCATTCGACCATGCTTCATCCTCCCAGGTCAAAACCGACAACCAACACTTTTTATGGCGTCTTTGTCTCTTTTTATAAAAAGAAAATCTATGTATTTTAGGCACTTTTTTTCAATGTTTTGATGCTTTTTCTTTTACACATAACGCTCGTTTTCACTACTGTGTATGAAAGCTGTCGGTACACGATTCGTCCTGCGCACGTGCAGATGATATCATGATGAACGTGGATTTACGACACTGCACCGTCTGTTCCCGTAGACGGTTAACCCCCGTGTTGTCTTCCCGTCAAAATTGAAAGTCAACTCTTTTGTTGACGCTTTTTAATCAATGTTTCAAATCTTTTCTTACGTTTTTTTTTTTTTGTCCCTTTTTCCAACACATTTTTCAGTGTTTGTCACTTTTTTTTTTAGGTTTAACACTACGTAACACTAACTTATTAACTTTAGTTTTACAGTTATTTTTGGAATTTATCGTTAACAAACCTCAATTTTAGGAAATTAAACCTAATGTTTGAGTTAGAAAAGCAGAAATTAGGAATTATTGAGACTAAAATTAAAGGAATGGATGTTGATGATAATCACAGACTGGAATATGTCAACTTTTACTCAATACTATTTCAACAACACTTCCAAAATTAATGAAAGTAGAGATGTGTACTCGGCAAAGAGCATTGGAATCAATCATGTTATTTTGGAATTATTAGGAACAGTAATATAGGAAAACGGGTCAATTTGACCCGAGGACAACATGAGGACAACATGAGGTTTAGAGAAAGTCTGTTTGTCTCCACCGGAAAGCTAACGTTAGCTTAGCTAACAGCTAATTCGGCTAACCGCTAGCTGAGACAGCATGTAAAAGACCCTCAAAACTTAAAATAACCGTTTGAATATATAACAGCTGTTATGTCAGCTCTACTTTACTTGTGCTCATTTAAAATACAATCACTCAATACTTGTCTTTATTATTACTGTAAAGTCACAAATTGGAACTCCAGTACGGACAACAGGAAACTTAAAAGAAGCACGTGATTGGTTCTGAATATAAAATGCATTTCTAATGTAGATTCTTGTGTTTTGAAGGTTTCAGCCATGGAGACTCCAACCAGATCTGAGCCGGTAGCTCAGGAGGACAAAACCAAGCTGCTGAAGGCGGCTTTCCTGCACTTCTGTCGGTACGGTAACAATCCCAAATCTTCATATATATGCAAATTCTTATATTGATTGTTTGGGAAATGGGACAGAGTGGGCTGCTGGTTTCACACAATACCGCATATAAGACGACCCTGATGATAGGACGCCCCCACCCGGTCTCACGGGTGCAGCCGGTTTTGGGGACCCCAGCATGCTTTTCATTGGCTGCTGCCGTTTTTTTTAACCCTCTTGTTGTCCTCGGGTCAAATTTGACCCATGTTCAGTTTTTTCATCACAAAAAATGGACCTTCAAAATAAGCTGAAAATGTCAACACTAGAAACATCAAATAACTTCAGGAAAAAACACATGAAAATAAAAGGACCCACTACATTGAAAAAGTGACAAAAATCGGTCATCGGTTCAAGTCCCTGTAAGTACGGAGTTTGGATCGGTAGCTGGAGAGAGGCCACTTCCCCTCCTGGGCACTGCCAGGTGCCCTTGAGCAAGGCACTTTACCTCCCCCCCCCCACCCCCACCAACTGCTCAGGGCGCTAGTCCAGCACTGGCAGCCCCCCCAACTCTGACATCTCTCCATTTGTGCATGATTTGTGCAGGTTGCTGGTTCAAGTCCCCTCGTGCTCTTGAGCAAGGCACTTTACCCCCCATCTGCTCAAGGCGCTGGTCCAGCTGGCAGGGCCCCCCCCCCCCACTCTGACATCTAGTGCATGTATTGGTCCTGAGCATGTGTGTGTATTTCAAGCCTGTGTGTAGTGATTACTAATAGAGCGTAAAATTGCAATTTTCCCACTTTACTGATCAATAAACAATATAAATTATAAATTGAATAAATAAATCCACTTGAAGTAAGCATCAAAACTGGTCTAAATACCTTTGGGGCCACAAAATATTAGGTAAATAATCATCAGTAATGTGGATATAATGACTAAGTTGGTAAGATCAGGAAATGACGTCACTTTACCGTAACGCAGCCTTTAAAACCAGAAAAAATACGACACTTATGTCACATTACAATATCCGAAATCTAAGACGATATCTAGTCTCATACCACTATATCGAAATAATATCGATATATTGCCCAGCTCTACACTCAGAGATGTTTTTGTGTTAGTTGAAAGAAAATATCAGCAGTTTTGTTAGTGGTGCCTTTTCATATTCAATTCAATGTTCAATTTGTCTAATTAAAAATGTTGGAAATGATTTTTTTTTGTTGTTGCTGGGAATAGTTTAATATCGGTTTATGTTGGTTTATGTAATGCAAATAATATCATTATGGCAATATTCAACAACGTTATTCAGCGTTATACCAGATATTTAACTCATATAGTGCAGCATTAGTCTGATTTAGAGACACATTCATGTTCCTGATACTTGGCGCCACCTGTTGTTGTGGATGTATGTTGGTGATTAAAAGTCTAGAGCCAGAATATCGGACGACCTCACCTTTTCCGTTAATACATTTGGGGATGATCAGGTTTAATCAAGTTATCGCAATTATAACCAAATTTTATTTATTGAGAAAAAACGCTCAAATATGCGCATTTAAATCTTCACAAATAAGAGTTTGTTTGTTTTCTCCGCGTCGAGCTGATTCGAGTAATTTGGCTCTTTTTTTTACACCGACAGACTCGAGGACTCCTTTGTCCCTCATCCCATCAGACTCTACAAGTCCTCACTAGGGGGGAGGAGGAAATAGGGCAGAGAGGACAATACAGACAGACCATACTAGACATACAGACATACATACATCCAGTCATCGACATACCACGTATCACATACATACATAAAGGTACATACATAATACATACAACACCAACAGTACTTAGGACAACCCTAACATACTAACACACACACAGTACATACATACAGTACTTATACATACATACACTACTACATACTACAGTAACGTTACGACAGAGATACATACATACCTAACAAAACATACATAGTACTTATTATCACAGAACAATACATACATACCACACACAGTCATACATACAATACAGCTACACATATCTACATACAGTACACCAGACATCCATACATACAGGCTTATCATGACATCAATACAGAAATAGTAACAGGATACATACTACATACAGTACTATTACAGACATACATACTACATACACCATACAACATAATACATACAGTACATACACAGACACACATACAAATACAGTAACACATTAATACATACATACAGTAACCCACATACTACATACAGTACACATACATACCATACAGTACATACACGTACTTATACAGTACATACCGTCAGATAATACATACATACAGTATTACATACATACTACCGTACACATACATACATACCATACATACAGACATACCTTATACAGATCATACAGTACACATACATACATTACTCAATACATACACACACAGTACATACATACTACACACACACACAGTACACATACATACATACATACCTACATACATACAGACATACCATACAATACATACATACATACATACTGTACTTATACATAACATACCATACATACATACATACAGTACTTATACGACATACATAATACAACACACGTAACACATACATACATTGCATACACACCAACAGTACACAACATAGCATAACAACATAACCACACACATATACATACATACATACATACATCCAACAACAGTACACATACATACATACATACATAAACAACACAGTACACATAAAACAGACTACCATACCACAGTAACACACAGTACACATATCATACATACATACATACATACAGTACACATACATAACATACATACCACACACAGTACTTATACAGACATACATACATACACACACAGTACAACATTACATGCATACACACACAGTACACATAATACATACCTACACACACAGTACACATACATACATACAACATACACCACAGTAAAATACAATACATACACACATAATACACATACATACATACATACATACATACATACACACACAGTACACATACATACATACATACATACATACATACAGTACACATACATACATACATACATACAGTACACATACATACATACATGCACACCTGGACTTAAATTCACACCTGGTCACTTTATCACTTCAACACTGGACTCAACTCTGACACTTTAATAACAATTTATGGTCTTTTCTTTGTTTATTTGACGAATGTTCTTATTGTTATTATTATTATTACTGTTATTTTGTTGTCTTTATACTGTCTTTTTATCTATTTGTTTTAATTTCTTTTCTCGCTAAAACTGCTGCTGGAACTTTCAATTTCCTTGCGGGAGTCATCCCAAAAGGATCAATAAAGACAAGTCTACGTCTAAAAAATCCTTTACTGAGTTCATTCATTATTGAACAGACATTTTACAAAGATTTTTGAGTTGGTATCAATAGTTTTAGAGTGACTCTGGGTGATTTAGGGATTTGGGATTCAGGAGGATTTAGTCGTAATAAATGGAAACTCTTCTTCTGTCCTGCAGTAACGATCTGGTGGGCGCTCAGACGGTCACGGACGAGCTGTTCCCCCCCCACGCCGACGGGGAGGAGGGCGCCGAGCTGGACGGCCTGGTGACCCGGATCAACCTGGACCTGGTGGACGATTACCCGGCCTCCGACCCCCGCTGGGCCGAGTCCGTCCCCGACGGTGGGGACACTGAGCATAAAAAAAAAAAAAGCAATTAATTTAACCTTTGCACGGTATTCGGGTCAAAGTGACCCATTTCACATTTTTACAAGAAGAAAAATGCAACAAGTTCCATGTTTTCTACCTTCTATCAGCGTCCTTTCCTTATTTCCTGTGATAAACATGTGTTCCTGACTCAGAACATTATTCTGGATATGACACTTATGTTGTTTCCATAGTGGATTTTTAACATGAATTATAACCTTATGACAAAAAACAAACCCCACTTCCATTTTTAACGCTTGCGTTGTCTTCCCGTCAAAATTGAAAATCAACACTTTTTATTGAGGCTTTTTTAACTTCTTCTTATGTTTTTGTCCCTTTTTTTGAGGTTTTAACACCACGTAACACTAACTTATTAACTTCAGTTTTACAATTATTTTTGGAATTTATGGTCAATAAACCTAATTTTTAGGAAATTATACCTAATGTTTGAGTTAGAAAAGCAGAAATTAGGAATTATTGAGACTAAAATTAAAGGAATGGATGTTGATGATAATCACAGACTGGAATATGTCAACTTTTACTCAATACTATTTCAAAAACACTTCCACTTGAAAAATGGTGCAATTTACATGTTTTCTACCTTCTATCAACGTCCTTTCCTTATTTCCTGAGATAAACATGGATTCCTGACTCAGAACATTATTCTGGATATGACACTTATGTTGTTTCCATAGTGGATTTTTAACATGAATTATAACCTTATGATAAAAAACTAACCCCACTTCCATGTTTAATAGTGTTCTAGTAGAGACTGATGCATTCCCTAAACATAGATGTTATCTCAGCTGTTAGAAATTGAGATAAAGACTATTTGTTAATAGATTATGAAGTAAAATGTTATTTCAGAATTGGTTTTAAAACCCCAAATAAGTTCCGGGTCAGTTTGACCCAAGGGACACGAGAGGGTCCCGGAGGTGAAGACAACACGAGGGTTTAAGGAAGTGAAGACTGTGTGTTTTGTGTTACATTTGCTGTATTTGATTGATGTTGTCATCCATTTTTTTCTGGTTCCGTTCTTCCAGAAAGCGGCAGTGGCTTTCCTCTCACGTCCCTCATCATCCTCCACCAGCTGGAGGACAAGATGAAGGCCCACGGCTGCTTCATGGACTTCCTGCTTCAGGTGCACATACACAAACTGAAATACACCAGGAACACACTTAAATCTGTTAAATAACACCAGATATTTAAAAAGAAAATCGGATTTTAAATC
>NC_045737.1:37524498-37531724 GCF_008692095.1 Etheostoma spectabile | reverse complement strand
AAGCCTTATTATTAGGCAAAACCCTGCAAAAGTAGACTCCCTATAACATGAGTTAACCGTCTCCGTGCTCCTCCGTCAGGTGGGTCTGCTGGACCGGCTCGGCCGGGTGACGGTGCGCTCGTCTCCCATGGCGACCCGCCTGCTGCTGTGCGAACACGCGGAGAAGCTCCAGGCCGCCATGGTGCTGAAGAACCACCACGGCAAGCACTGCGAGCTGGTGAACCGGGCCATCGCCACGGCGCTGCAGAAGAGCGGCGCCGCCGTGCCGCCCAGCCTGACCGCCGCCGACGTCTTCTTCAGAGAGGTCGGTTCGAATCCCGCGCCGTTGGACGGGCGATGGGATTTAAAATGTTACATGTGCTTAAACACTGTGTGTGATTTGCATTATACATTCAAGCTAAAAGGCAAAAGCATTATTTCAACATAAGTGAAGACATGTTGGTCATGCCCTAATTTTGTTGTTATAAGTATATAGATTGTTGTTTGTTGCATTAACCCGTTTGCGCCGGATGCTTCGCGACGACACATCTACCGCCGGTTACTGCGTTGCGCAACTCTGACCCTCCCGCCGGCTGCTGCGTGGCGCAGCATGTTGTATTCGTCGGTCTTCTCATGACGCGTGCGGCAGAGAACGCACCGTCATTAGGCTCGTTCGAGATGAGCCAGGTCTGCGCAGAATCGATCACCGGCGATCGGCGCCCGTTGCATGCCGGTTAGATTTGTGTCCGACTTGATCCGACTGCTCTGAAGTCATGCACACGTGGGCAACGGAAATCTCACGAGAGCAAGGCGGACGCAGTTCTGAGAGAGCAGGCGGCAGTTGCTTTTCACGACTGCAGAGCCAGGCGGACCCAGAGCATGCTGGGAAACGCCGGCTTCTCAGCTATTTAAATATGATTGGTTTACAACATTGAACGTTTATATAAACTTTTTATGTTTTTGAATCGGAGCGATTTTAATTGATTTGTCTGATTTAAAGACTTATTCTGTCCAGAACACACGTTGTGTGATATGATAGTTAAGTTTAGAAGTCAAAGAGACTAAATCCGTTCAGATCACTGATCATCTCCAGTCTGTTGTCATTAAAATCAGCAACAGGTCGCATGTAGAGCACTTTGCAGCTACTCTGTCATAACTAAAACAAACTGGAGACTGTGTACAGCTGATATGTGGGTCGTATATTTGATTAAATCGGAATCGCACACAGTGTTTTCATCACTTCCTGTCCAGCCTGAAGGCGGCTGGAACGGCTGGAAACTGTCGACTTTACCGCAGCTTTTTGTCACCGCCCCCGCTGCTACCGCCTGCTCTCGTCCACTTTACAGGCGAGGCGCAGTTCATCTCGAACGAGCCTAGTGTTTCAAATCCACATGAGGCGGTCTTGTTGGCTATTTAAAGCCATGTGACCACCAAAATGTACCGTAGTTTGCTGAAAATCACGTCAATCAAAACAGACGTACATGTGCGTTTGTTTTGATGTTTGAGAGAGCGAGCGAGGGAAAAGGCTCCGACAGAGGAAGTGGTGATTATGATGAAGACCTCTCCTCCAAACTCCCACTATTTCCAACTCAACGTCCCCGCCCTGCTGTCTAATCCCTCCTCTGATCGCCGTAGAGTTTTCTGACTCGTCTCTCAAACATCATAAACAAACGCACATGTGCGTCTGGTTGATTGACGTGATTTTCAGCAAACTACGGTGCATTTTGGTGGTCACATGGCCAACAAGACCCACCTCATGTGTATTTGAACCAATGACATTCTCTGCTGCACGCGTCATGAGAAGACCGACAAATACAACATGCTGCGCCACGCTGCAGCCGGCAGGAGGGTCAGAGTTGCGCAACGCAGTAACCGGCGGTAGATGTGTCGTCGCGAAGCATCCGGCGCAAACGGGTTAAGTTGTTTTGCAATACAGTGAACCCTCGCTATATCGCGGTTCACCTTTCACGGTCTCGCTGCTTCTCGGATTTGCATCTCAAACATAATCAACGGTGCCATGTCGGTTTATAAGAATCTTTTTGCCCAGAAGAAAAAAAGAGCGACAACAACTACCGATAACTATGTTCTTCTCTCGAAAAAAAAACATAGACCGTTAATCTTAATACAGTCTATGGTCCGGATGCAGCGGCTCCGTCAGAAGAGCGGTGAAATACACGAGAGTCACCAGGTTTCCTGCTGTACTTTGTATTTTTTTAATAATCATTTTTCATTTTCTCCCGTTCTAATCCAATGACTCTGGTCGCGGTGGAGGGGGGGGCGGGCGGTGCTGATCGCCGACATTTTGAAGCCTTCAGTTCGTTTTGATGATTAAAATTATTATTTTACAGTACAGTAGTTATTTAAAAAAAACAAACGTTTATACAGTACTTTTATTTGTTAAACAAATGCTTGGGCCTGTAGAAAGGTTTTGTTCTTTGGTTTCAACGTATTATGGAGTATTTCATCGTATCATAATTGTAAAAAAAATAAAATAAAGGTTACTACTGCTGCTACTACTTCACGGATTTCACCTATCACGGGTTCTTCTTGGAACGTAACCCCCGTGATAAACGAGGGCTCACTGTACTCTGTTCTATAACATAAGATGTTCTGGTATATTCCATGATAATCCAGCTTGTTCTCAGTGTGTCGGAAGTAGAATTGATGTTAGGGACGCTTCCTGAGTCTGGTTCCAGTCCCTCTTTAACACCCTAACTGATCTTTTGCTCTGCAAGTCCTGAACTGAGGGTCATAAACTTTCAGTCACATTCCAACTGAAAGATAACGAATAAGCTCACGAACACATCACACCACTGTGGTCTAGAGACACCCCCCCACCCCCTTAGTGGATTAGACCAGGGGTGCAAGAGCTCGATCCAACTTTGTCTCAAGATGTCCTACATAATAAAAAAGATTCATACATCGATATCTGAGATTCTGACGACTAATAGACTGAACCCTGAGACCGGAGCAGGATGTAGCTCCAACAACGGGGACGGTCCAGGCGGCGTGTAGAGGCGCTGAGTTTAAGGGTGTGTTTTGTTTCCCGTGACCTCGCAGGTGTCCCAGATCTCCTCCGTGTTCGAGTGCCTGCTGGACGAGGAGGAGCGGAGTCTGAAGGAGAGCCCGGTGGACTCGGTGCAGTGGGCCGAGGTCGTCCTCGCCGTCAACGTCGTCATCAAGGTGAACACTCGTCACAAAACACGCTTCATCTCGTCATATCCCTCCGCCAGCCTGTTAACTGAATTACAGGCCGGGTAGGCCTGCAACATGTTAAATAGTCCCTTGTTAAATCAAGTATCATATTACACTATTAAGCTTCAACTGATGCAAATATGTGACTCATTCCAGTAACCCTAAAAACGGTCATTTGTTAACTAAATATTCACAAAGTAAATGTCATCTTGCGATATCAAGCTTCTACTGTATAGACTGAGTTCTGTTGGACTAAAGAATTCAGATGTTTCTTCTCCAGCTCACAGTCCAGGAGGTGAAAATGTAACCAGAAACTAACCGGTTATCATCTGACCTACGGCCTCAGCTTTTAAATTGCGCTCAAGTCTCCTCTTTTTTAAATCATCCCAAAAAACATCCCTTAATAAGAGAAGTTCCAGAGATCCGTTGTCCCCACGGCCATCAGGTTATTTAACACCATCTAGCCCCTGAGAAGAGGCTTTATGGTGTATTATTTAACTTTTGTTTTTTGGTGGATGAAAAAAATCCATCGACATCGCAATAAATGAAAATCAAGGTACAAATCTTCAACTTAAGGAAACACCTGGTAACCTAAAATGTACTTTCATCAAAGATCAATTGACAGACCCCTGAGGGAATGAATGCTCCTGGAACAATCTGATTGATTTCCTTATTACAAGTGAAAGTTAAGCGGTTCAGATGTCAGAAATGTTGGCAAGTTTGGGTCCTTTGATGTGGATCACCTGCATGGTTTTTGGAAATGCCTGAAATAGGAAATGGTTTGTAAAGTGCTTCAACATATACTAGATGCAAGGTCCCTGAATGTACCTTCCAAACAGTGGTGTGGGGTGTGTGTGTGGTGTGTGGTGTGCTGTGTGTGTGTGGTGTGGGTGTGGGTCTCTGTGTGTGTGTGTGTGTGTGTGTGTGGTGTGTGTCTGTCTGTGGGTCTATGTGTGGTTTGCGTGTGTGTGTGTGTGCTCGTCTATGTCTGTGTCGTGTCTGTGTGTCTTGTGTGGTGTGGTGTCTGTGTCTCTATGGGTGTCTTGGGTCGTGTGTCTCTGTTGTGTGTGTCTGTGCTTGTGGATGTCTCTGGTGTGTGTGGTGTGGTTATGTGTGTGTCTGTGTGGGTGTTGTGTGTGGTGTGTGGTTCTGTGTGTCTTGTCTGTGTCTCTGTGTGTGTGTTTCTCTGTGGTGTGTGTGGTGGTGTTGTCTTTGTGTGTGCGTGTACATTTGTGCGCGACGTGTGCGGTTTTGCGTTGTGTGTGTTCTCTGTCTCTGTGTGCGGTCGTACATGCTGTTGCTCTCGTTGTGTGTGTTATGGTTCTGTGTGGTGGGTTGGTTTATCTATGTCTCGTTGTGTGTGTGTGGGTGTGTGTGTTGTGTGGGTCTCTGTCTGTCGTCGTTGCTCTGTTTAGCTATGTGTGTGTTGGTGTGTGTGTGGTGTGTTGTCGTGCAGCTGGAGTCTCTCTCTGTGTGTGTGTGTGTGTGTGTGTGTGTGTGTGTGTGTGTGTGTGTGTGTAGGACATGCTTCAGGCTGCGAGTCAGTACAGGGAGACGAAGGCCTTCATGTACAGAGCTTCTGAATCCGCTGCTGTGGAACCGGAGTACATCCCATGGACAGGTACATCTCTAGTTCTCTATTCTCCAAATATCAACCGCCTCAGAGTTTCCGCTGGGTCTTTAAAAAGGAAAAACATTCAAAATGTTTACTTCTTAAGAAGTCTAAAATTCACTGATGTATTGTGTTCTAGGTCTAACATGATTTTAAACGGGTCTTAATTTTCCTACGTCCATGCAACCCTTCCTCCTCTAATGCTCTTTTTATTTATTTATTCTGTGCTGTTGTAGTTCTTTCTTTCGCTAGTCCACAATAAAAAACACATAAAATAAGAAAGGAGACCAACGTGCAACTTACATTGCAGCCAATTAGCTTTCGTGTTAAGTCTCTTTTACATTGTACCACAGACAAAAAAATCTGAATTTAGGGCGTAATTGATGTTGCACTAAACAATTAAAACCAGTACAATTTCAATTAAACAATTACATTTCATTCACAATGGCCATTAAGGTCTTTAAAAAGTCCTAAATTTGACTTTGTGAAACCTGCAGAAACTCTGGTGTCAGTTTGTTTGTTTAGCTCTGATTTTTATACGTGCTTTAATACCAGAAAGTCTGTGTGGACATTACATTAAAAGCTTGGTTTGATTTACACTGTCTGCATAAAATATGACCATGTTCAGTCCTAAAAAAAAAATGAGCTTCCTGTTGATAAGATGCCAGCACGTGCTGTTTTTTAAACCGCTGAAACTCAAAGAAATGAAACGATCATGCTCTAAATGTCCTAATGGCCGTTAAGTTACGTGTAAAGGTGTTTTTATTTGGAGCAGAAGAGCTATTTAACGTCTTCTTCCCCCCCACAGCGTCAGGAGGTGTCGGAGGCGTCCGCAGCGTCCTCTCCCGCCAGCACGAGGTCATCCTGCGCTCCGTGTACCCGCACGCCGACTCCGAGCTGCGCAGCGCCCTTTGCGAGCAGCTGGTGGCGCTGTTGGACATCTACCTGGGCGGCTACGTGGCCCAGCTGACCTCCCTGCAGCAGCAGAGGCCCCCGGGGGCCCAGCAGGAGCGCTACAACAGCCTGGAGATGGAGTACAGCCAGCGCCGCTCCGAGCTGCTCGCCCCGCTGCGTAAGTGGAGGAATTAACCGAAAACTGAGTCTCACGATGGAAGCCGATTTTAATTAGAGCTGCAAAGATCAACGGATTAGTTTTCCACTATTAAGGTAGTTTGTAGGGGTGGGGGAAAAAATCGATACAGCATAGTATCGCGATATTTCCCGTGGCGATACTGTATCGATACACAAACGCCAAGTATCGATTTTTTATTTATTAAACTGCACATGAGAATTTAACTTTTTGTAGTAGAATATCAAATCATTTGCTTCTTCATTCCACCAATGGCGCTTTTGTTTTCTGGTGAGTTCAGCGGGTGTGCTGTCACGTGTCAGGAGGATGTAGATAAAATAAACATGTCAGCGTTAGAGAGAGAAAATCGAAATGCACACGTCTGCATTTAAATCAAGTGTTTGGACTTTTTCGGATTTTAACAGAGGGGACAACTGAGATGGATATGAGACATGCGATTTGCAAGGAGTCGTATGCAAATAAAATACTCAGGGAACACCACCAACTGAGGGCTCATCTTACACGCCACCTCCAGAGTTAGCGTAGCCGAGGACGGTAAGCCAATGCTAAACCAGCTCCGCCGAAAAACCCACCCACACTGGACACACTTAGCTTGACAAAGCTACCTCCAAATTCAGAACGAGCGAAGAAAATAACTCAAACCATCGCCTGCTTCTGTGCAAAGACCTCGCCATACAACGTTGTGGAAATGAGGGATTTTGTCAACAAAACAGTGGAACCAAGGTACGTAACTCTGTCGCGCCGCTTTTTCACGGATGCAGCCGTACCCAGGTCCACAGAAGTTAAACTCAAAGTTCAGGAAAGTTTAAAAACGCAGAACGTGTTGCATTGACTTGTGATGCTCCACCTTAATTGAATGCAAACAGTTCAGTTTGCCGTTGTATAACATTTATAACACATTCATGAAAGTGTTTGTTGTTAGTCAGCTTGACAGTCACATTTTACAGCAAAAAATCCATGTGAGATGAACAGATGTTGACGATATTTTCCTTGGGGACAAATAATGAGTTGGAAAAAGTAATAGAGTACAATATATCGCAGAATATCGCAATATGTTTAAAATCGCAATAATATCGTATCGTGACCCAAGTATCGTGATAATATCGTATCGTGGTGCCTCTGGTGATTCCCACCCCTAGTAGTTTGGTATTGGATTAAACGGTTTGAGTCTTTTTTTTCTTTGTGAAGTAAAAGTAATAAATTCACTGTTCCGGGGCTGTAGTACTCGAGTCCGGTCTCGGACTCCAGACTTGGACTCAGTGGTTTTTGGATTCTGGCTTGTCTCGGACTCACTGGTATTTGGACTCCAGACTTGGACTCGCTAGTATTTGGACTCCAGATTTGGACTCG
>NC_045737.1:37518187-37524473 GCF_008692095.1 Etheostoma spectabile | reverse complement strand
TCCGATCCAAACACCACCAGTCCGAGACAAGGCCCTAGTCCAATACCCATCGGTCCGGAACAGCGAGTCCAAATACTAGTAGCGGTCCAAGCATAGTCTCCAAATACCAGTTAGTACGAGACAAGTCAGATTCCAATACCCGATTCTGAGACAAGCAGAGTCCAAACACATAGCCATCCATGTCTTGGAGTGCCCAATATACCAGTGAGTCCTAGCAACACGCAAGAGGTCCACATACTATCGAGTCCAAATCTGGAGTCCAAATCTAGCGAGTCCAACTTCTTGGAGTCCAATACCATCAAGTCTGAGACAATCCAAGTCAATGCCGCAATCCGAGACAAGTCCGAGTCCCAAATACCACAGCGAGTCCGAGACAATTCGAGTACCAAATACTAGCGAGTCCAGAGAGTCATAGTCCAAATACCAGCGCGTTCCGAGACAAGCCAAGTCCAAATACTAGCAAGTCCAAGTCCTGGAGTCCAAATCCTAGAAAGTCCAAGTCTGTGAGTCCAAATCCATGAGTCCTGACCAGCAAAAGTCGCAAATACTAGCGCGTCCCAACTGGAGTCCAAATACTACGCGTCCAAGTCTGGAGTCCACATACCAGTGATGTCCCAGACAATCCTAATCAAAACCACTGAGGGGTCCAAGTCTGGTTACCGAGACCGGACTCGAGTAACAGCCCCCAGGAACAGTGAATTTATTGCTTTTACTTCACAAAGAAAAAAAGACGCAACCGTTTAATCCAATCCAACTACTAGGTTTGAATCACCAGAGGCACCACGATACTATATTATCCCATACTTGGGTCAGCTACGATATATTATTGCGATTTTAAACATTTGCGATATTCTGCATATCTGACTCTATTTACTTTTTCCAACTCATTTATGTTTGGTCCCCAAAGGAAAATATCGGCACATACGTTCGATCTCACATGGATTTTATTGCTGTAAAATTGTGACTGTCAGCTGACTAACAACAAACACTTTCATGAATGTTTTATACATGTTTAACAACTGGCAACTTAACTGTTTGCATTCAATTAAGGTGGATTCATCACAAGTCCTGCACACGTCTGCTGTTTTTTAACACTTTCCTGAACCTTGATTTTAAACTTCTCTGTAGACCTTGGGTAGCGCATCCGTGAAAAAGCGGCGCGACGAGTTACGTACCTTGGTTCCAATGTTTTGTTGACAAAATCCTCATTTTCCACAACGTTTATGGACTCAGGTCTTTGCACATGAAGCAGGCGATGGTTTTGAGTTGTTTTCCTTCGTCTCGTTCTGATTTGGAGTAGCTTTTCAAGCTTAAGTGTGTCCAGTGTTTGGGTTTGGTTTTTGCGCGGAGCTGGTTTAGCATTGGCTTAAACCTCCTCGCTTACGCTAACTACTGGATGGTGGCGTGGTAGATGGCCCTCATGTTTGTGGTGTTCCCTGAGTATTTTATTTGTTGCATACGACCTCCTTGGCAAAGCAGCATTGTCCTCATATCCACTCAGTTGTCCCCTCCTTGTTAAAAAATCCGAAAAAGTTCCAAACACTTTATTTTAACTGCAGCACTGTGCATTTCTGATTTCCTCTCTAACGCCGACATGTTTATTTTATCTCGCCTCCTGCACTCTGACGTCCACCCCCTCCTGACCTCACCCAGAAACAAACAGGCCTCTTGTGGACTGAGAAGCAACTGGCATTTGATATTCGACTACCAAAAAGTTATAATTCTCATGTGCATTTTAAATAATAAAAAAGCGATACTTGGCGTTGTGTTACGTACAGTATCGCCCCGTGAAAATATCCGATAACGATGCTGTATCGATTTTTTCCCCCACCCCTAACAACTAACGTATAGTGGGAAAACTAATCCTTTTATCTTTGCAGCTCTAATTAAAATCGGCTTCCATCGTGAGACTCAGTTTTCGGTTAATTCCTCCCTTACGGCAGCGGGGGGGCGAGCCAGCTCGGAGCTGCGCTGGCTGTAATCCATCTCCAGGCGTTGTACCTCCCTGCTGGGGCGCCCCCTTGGGCCTCTGCTGCTGCAGGAGGTCAAGCTGGGCCACGTAGCCGCCCGAGGTAGATGTCCACCGCGCCACCAGCTGCTCGAAAAGGGCGCTGCGCAGCTCGGAGTCGGCGTGCGGGTACATCGACGGAGCGCAGGATGACCTCGTGCTGGCGGGAAGGACGCTTGCGGACGGCCTCCGACCATCCTGACGCGTGGGGTGGGGAAGACGCACGTTCAATAGCTGCTTCTGCTCCAAATAAACAACAGCACCTTTAACACGTAACTATCCGGCCATTAGGACATTTCTATCATGATCGGTTATTTCTTTGAGTGTCAGCGGTTTAAAAACACACGTGCTGGCATCTTATGAACAACAGGAACTCATTTTTTTTTTTTAGGACTGAACATGGTCATATTTTATGCAGACAGTGTACTCAAACCAAGCTGTTTATGTCAGGTCCACACAGACTTTCTGGTTTAAATCACGTATAAAACACGCTAAACACAACTGACACCAGAGTGTCTGCAGGTTTCACAAAGTCAAATTTAGGACTTTTTAAGACCTTACTGCTCCAGTGTTGGTGAATGAAATGTATTGTTTTAATTGAAAATTTGTACTGTTCTAATTTTATTGCCATCAATTCCGCCTAATTCCGATTTTTTTTGTCTGTGGTACAATGTAAAAGAGACTTAACACGAAAGCTAATTGGCTGCAATGTAAGGTTGCCACGTTGCTCCTTTCTTATTTTATGTGTTTTTTATTGTGGACTATCGAAAGCTAGAACACAACATCACAGACTAAATAAATAAAAAGCATTAGAGGAGGAAGGGTTGGCATGTGCTTAGGAAATTAAGACCCGGTTAAAATCATGTTATACCTAGACCACAATACATCAGTGAACTTAGACTTCTTAAGAAGAAACATTTTGAATGTTTTTCCTTTTTAAAGACCAGCGAACTCTGGGCGTTTGATATTTTGGAAGAATAAGAACTTGGACTCTTGCTTGTCTAGGACTCACTGGTATTTGGACTCCAGACTTGGACTTGCTAGTGTTTGGACTCTGGCTTGTCTCAGACTCGCTGGTATTTGGACTCTGACTTGTCTCGTACTAACTGGTATTTGGACTCTGACTTGGACTTACTAGTATTTGGACTCTGACTTGTCTCGGACTTGTTGTGGTTTTTGGACTCTGACTTGGTCTCGTACTGGTATTTGGACTCTGACTTCGACTTACTAGTAATTTGGACTCTGACTGTCTCGGCTCGCTGGTATTGTGGACGCTGACTTGGACTCGACTTGTTGGTTTTGGACTCTGCTTTCTCGGATTCACTGGTATTTTGGACCTGACTTGACTTACTAGTATTTGGACTCTGACTTGTCTCGGACTGGCTGGTATTTGACTCTGACTTTCTCGGACTCGCCAGTATGGCTCTTGCAAATCGACTGGCGTTTTTGGTCTCGACTTTCCAGTTGACTCACTGTTTTGGTTTATCAGCTTGATTGTATTTTGTGCCTCTTGCTATCAACTCTGGAGGGAACTGACTTGTCATCTACTAATGGTATTGACTCATGCTCGGCTACGAATTTGACTCTGACTGCTCGGATCGCTGGTATTGAACCTGACTTGTCTACGCTAAAGTTTTTTGGACTCATATTTCTGCGATCACTATTTTGACTGATGGCTTTGATCATAGTAGGACTACAGCTTGAATTCACCCGTTGCTGCTCATCGACTGTACCTACGCGATCCAGTTTCACTCTTGGACGCTAGTGGTCTGACTGTCGGATTGTAATCTGAGTCTCGATCGCTCTTGCAATAGTGCTTTGTTGCCCAACCCTCCGTCTGTAATTGAGAATGCTTTTTGCTATGTTTTGTCTTTTTACCACTCGCTGGAGGAATGATAATATGCCTTTACGAGTTGCAATCTCCCCTCCTCCCACCTAATCAGGTTCCGTACTCTCCCTATGATGAGGTATCACGTCGCTAGTGCAGTTTTAGTGTTTCTTTAGATTATATATTATTTACTATATTTATTGGATGTTATTATGATTTCAAGGGGAATGGCTAACTTCCTTAAGCCTTGGTGGTGAGGCCACTGTTTGTTTGCTTTTTATCAACAAATAACCCAAAATATATGTTGATCCTACAGTATCATGCAGGAGCACTTTTTCTACCCGACCTAGTCTTGGTCTTGGACTGGAACCTTTGTTGGACTCTGTCTGGACTTGGAGTCGCAGTCCTGGTCTCGGACTTGTCCTGGACTCACAAAAGTAGATCTTGACTCGGATCAAACCTTTTTGGACTCGCCTTGACTCGGACTCTCAAACCTTTTGGACTCGGTCTTGACTTAGACTGAAACCTGCGTGGACTCGTCTTGACTTAAAGTTGACTAGTCCTGGTCTGTCTTGTCTGACTCAAACCTTTTTGGACTCGGTCTCAACCTTTTTGGACTCTGTCTGACTCGGACTCAAACCTTTTTTAGACTCGGTCTTGTCTTGGACTCAACCTTTGTGTGGACTCTGTCTGACTTAGACTCAAAACTCTTTGGACTCGGTCCTGACTTGAAGTCGCTAGTCCTGGTCTCGGTCTTGTCCTTGGACTCGACAAAGGTGGTCTTGACTTGGCCCTGCTCTGTTCTGTGTGCGTGGAGCTGGGTGTACCAGTGGGTGGTGCCGCTCGGCGGAGAAGTACTGTGACTCGACTGTCCTGGTCAGATGTGTCAGAACCGACACAGGCGCCGCCACAACAGTTCAGCCGCCGCTATGCACTACGTCCATTCGCAGCCAGGACGCACACGCCACAAATGCTAAGGAGAAACCTTGAGAACGACCTAGACCAGGTGTCGGTCAACCTGGGCTCCGGAGCGCATGCGGCGGCTTTTCTTGATATCCCTCTGGATGCGGGTTCAGCTTTTAAAAAATACTAATGAATATTTAATTAAAGTATTTTTATTTAGTTCGTATCAGCATTAAAGACATCATTTCAGCTGTGTCCTCCTCAATGATGTAAACACAAAGGGATTTGAACAAATTGCGCTTGTCTTGCCGGTGTGTAAACTCGAACTGGCACCAAGAGAAATGATCCATTGTATGACCATCTAAAAGCCAAACACGGGGGGGGGGATGTCTGTGAGGCTGTCTTACCCCCTCCACCCCCACCCCCCGTGTGTGCAGTGGTACAGACGGGCACCTTGACTATGCGCTTGCCACAACGGCTTTGTGGCTAACTGCAGACAGCGTCAGGACAGAAGTTTTGCTGTGTCACTGGTTCACCGGCGTCCTGCACCAAGAAGTACGTTTTGTCACGTAGTCAGGATGTGGGTCATTCAGATTTGACAAATTAATGCGAAAGGTTTTAAATCCCCGTCGGTTCCTTGGGTTTTCTGGACGAGCTGGGAACAGCCAGAGTGGCTGGGAAAGCTCACTTCTCGTAGAACACCCGCGCACCTGGACACCTGACACCTGTACACCTGGCACTCTGACACCTGGACACCTGGACACCTACCCCTACCTGACCACTGCTTTACTGACTACCTACTGTACCACCTTGGACACCGGACCTATCAGCTGACCACCTGGACACCTGGACAACGGGACACCTGGACACCTTGACATAAGTTGCGGATGAGTCCAGCTTTTTCTGGTCTAATACCCGGTCCGGTGCCGAAAGGAGCAGTAACCTCGTACCGATCTTTGAGTCCTGACAGCTGTAAGATATTTTTAGAACGTGGGCTGCCTGATCCCCGAGCCCGACCTAGTTAAAATCGCAGTTGTTGTTTCTATCTACAAGACCATGTACGTTTGTTTGTGTGGGAAAGCCGCTTTCATTATAGCAATTGTATGGAAGGCATCCGCGAAATGTCACAGATGAGATGCATGGAAGGCACACGGGGAACACCTATAGCGCTCATTAACACAGGCGCGCACCAAGCGGGCATACCACTAGCCAATTGGAAATGCAATTAACATTAGCCCATCAAAAATTGGGCAAAGGTAACAGAACAATCATCTTCTCATCGTGCTCTGCCACATTGGTAGCTTTATATCGCACTCTGTCGGTTGTCCACTTTTCATTTTGCTAGTTTTTAACTAAATTTCCTGTCACACGGAAGATCGGATGATCTAGGGTAATGATTGACATTTTATTTTTAATCTCAAAAACGCACATTTGCATCCAGGTTGATAACAGGCGCCAGGTTACTCTCCATAAATCACTGTTTTGTATTACTTCAATAATGGTTTCAATTTTCTTGCCTTTAGTGCTGCTGACTTGTGATCCGATTT
>NC_045737.1:37514108-37518162 GCF_008692095.1 Etheostoma spectabile | reverse complement strand
GTTCTTATTCTTCCAAAATATCAAACGCCCAGAGTTCGCTGGTCTTTAAAAAGGAAAAACATTCAAAATGTTTCTTCTTAAGAAGTCTAAGTTCACTGATGTATTGTGGTCTAGGTATAACATGATTTTAACCGGGTCTTAATTTCCTAAGCACATGCCAACCCTTCCTCCTCTAATGCTTTTTATTTATTTAGTCTGTGATGTTGTGTTCTAGCTTTCGATAGTCCACAATAAAAAACACATAAAATAAGAAAGGAGCAACGTGGCAACCTTACATTGCAGCCAATTAGCTTTCGTGTTAAGTCTCTTTTACATTGTACCACAGACAAAAAAAATCGGAATTAGGCGGAATTGATGGCAATAAAATTAGAACAGTACAAATTTTCAATTAAAACAATACATTTCATTCACCAACACTGGAGCAGTAAGGTCTTAAAAAGTCCTAAATTTGACTTTGTGAAACCTGCAGACACTCTGGTGTCAGTTGTGTTTAGCGTGTTTTATACGTGATTTAAACCAGAAAGTCTGTGTGGACCTGACATAAACAGCTTGGTTTGAGTACACTGTCTGCATAAAATATGACCATGTTCAGTCCTAAAAAAAAAAAATGAGTTCCTGTTGTTCATAAGATGCCAGCACGTGTGTTTTTAAACCGCTGACACTCAAAGAAATAACCGATCATGATAGAAATGTCCTAATGGCCGGATAGTTACGTGTTAAAGGTGCTGTTGTTTATTTGGAGCAGAAGCAGCTATTGAACGTGCGTCTTCCCCACCCCACGCGTCAGGATGGTCGGAGGCCGTCCGCAAGCGTCCTTCCCGCCAGCACGAGGTCATCCTGCGCTCCGTCGATGTACCCGCACGCCGACTCCGAGCTGCGCAGCGCCCTTTTCGAGCAGCTGGTGGCGCGGTGGACATCTACCTGGGCGGCTACGTGGCCCAGCTGACCTCCTGCAGCAGCACCGGTGCCCCCGGGGCGCCCCGCAGATGTACACACGCCGAATGATTACAGCCAGCGCGCTCCGACTGGCTCGCCCCCCGCTGCTCGTAAGTGGATGGAATTAACCGAAAACTGCAGTCTCACTGGAAGCCGAATTTAATTAGAGCTGCAAAGATAAAGTATTAGTTTTCCCACAGTCAGTTAGTTTGTAGGGTGGGGGAAAAATCGATACAGCATGTAGCCGGTATTTTCCGGGGCGATACTGTACGTAACACAAGCCAAGTATCGATTTTTTATTATTTAAAACTGCCATGAGAATTATACCTTTTGGTAGTAAATATCCAATGCAGTTGCTTCTTCATCCCCAATGGGCTGTTTGTTTCTGGGTGAGTCGGGCGGGTGGACGTCAGAGCTGCAGGATGAGTCGATAAATAAACATGTCGCTTAGAGAGGAAATCAAAATGCACAGTCTTCAGTTAAAATAAGTGTTTGGAACTTTTCGGATTTTTTAACAAGAGGATGGACACTGAGATGGATATGAGACAATGCTGCATTTGCAAGAGGTCTATGCAACACAATAAAACTACTCATGGAACACCACAACACCTGAGGGCCATCTACACGGCCACCAGCCAGTATTAGCGTACCGAGGACGGTAAGCCAATGCTAAAACCAGCTCCGCGCAAAAACCAACCATAACACTGGACACACTTAGCTTGAAAAACTACTCCAATTCAGAACGAGACGCCGAAGAAAACTAACTCAAACCATCGCCTGCTTCATGTGCAAAATACCTGGTCCTACAACGTTGTGGAAAATGAGGGTTTTTTCAACAAAACATTGGAACCAAGGTACGTAACTCGTCGCGCCGCTTTTTCACGGTA
Organism: Etheostoma spectabile; assembly: GCF_008692095.1. Lineage (NCBI taxonomy): Eukaryota > Metazoa > Chordata > Actinopteri > Perciformes > Percidae > Etheostoma > Etheostoma spectabile. The sequence continues at coordinate 37,516,339 of NC_045737.1, read as the reverse complement.
TGCGCTACCCAAGTCTACAGAGAAGTTTAAAACTCAAGTTCAGAAAGTTTAAAAAACAGCAGCACGTGTGCATGACTTGTGCTGATCTCCACCTTAATTGACATGCAAACAGTTAGTTGCCAGTTGGTTAAATCATTATAAACACATTCATGAAAGTGTTTGTTGTTAGTCAGCTTGACAGTCACATTTTACAGCAACTAAAATCCATGTGAGATGAACGTATTGTGCGAATTTTCCTTTGGGGACCAAAAGAATGAGTGGAAAAGTAATAGAGCACTATATGCAGATATCGCAATATGTTTAAATCGTCAATAATATACTCGTATCTGACCCAGTATCGTGATAATATCGTATCGTGGTGCCTCTGGTGATTCACACCTATTAGTTTGGATTGGATTAACGGTTTTGCGTCTTTTTTTTCTTGTGAAGTAAAGCAATAAATTCACTGTTTCCGGGGCTGTATACTCGAGCCGTCTCGGACTCCAGACTTGGACCCTCAGTGGTTGATTATGGTTTCTGGCGACATCACTGGTATGTGACTCCACCTTGACGCGCTAGTATTTGGACTCCAGTATGGTGACCGCTAGTATGCGACTTTTGCTGTCTAGGACTCCTGGTATTTGGACTCCAACTTGGACTTTCTAGGATATGGACTCCAACTTGGACTTGGCTAGTATTTGGCTTGGCTTGTCTCGGAACGCGCTGGTATTTGGACCTCTGACTCTCTGGACTCGCTCTAGTATTTTACTCTGATTGTCTCGGATGCTGCTGGTATTTGGACTCGGATTGTCTCGGACTTGCGGCATTGACTTGGATTGTGCTCGCTTGTGGTATTGGACGCCAAAGTGGACTCGCTAGTTATTTGGACTCATATTTGGACTCGTAGTATGTGGACTCTTTGCTTTGCTAGGACTCACTGGATATTGGACTCCAAGACTGGATGGCTAGTGTTTGGACTCTGCTGTCTCAGATCGGTGTATTGGACTCTGACTTGTCTCGTACTAACTGGTATTTGGACTATGCTTGGACTTACTAGTATTTGGACTCGACTGTTCTCGGACCGATGGGTATTGGACAGGCCTGTGTCTCGTGACTGTTGGTGTTTGGACTCGGACTTGTCTCGGAGCTTCACTGGGTTTTGGACCTGAATTGACTTACTAGTATTTGGACTCGACTTTGTCTCGGACTCGCGTATAGTGGACTCTGACTTTCTCGGACTCGCTAGTATTTGGACTCTGACTTGTCTCGGACTTGGTGGTTTTTTGGACTCTTGCTTGTCTGGACTCACTGGTATTGGACTCCAGACTTGACTTGCTAGTGTTGCTGGACGACTGCTTGTACTCGAGCTCGCTGGTATTTGGACTCTGCTTGTATCGTATAACGTATTTGGACTCTGCTGGACTATAGTATGTGGACTTGTTGTCCGGACTCGCGGGTATTTGGACTCTGACTTGTCTCGGACTTGGGGTTTTTTGGACTTCTGACTGTTCCTCGGATTCACTGGTATTTGGACTTGACTGAGCTTACTAGTATTTGGACTCTGACTTGTCTCGGACTCGCTGGTATTTGGACTCTGACTTGTCTCGGACTTGGTGGTTTTTGGACTCTGACTTGTCTCGGATTCACTGGTATTTGGACTCTGACTTGGACTTGCTAGTATTTGGACTCTGACTTGTCTCGGACTGGCTGGTATTTGGACTCTGACTTGTCTCGGACTCGGCCACTGGTCTTGCCAAATATGGCTTTTGGTCTCGACCGAGTCCAGTTGTCTGTATTGTGTTTATTTATAAATGTTTATGTCTTTTCTACACTACATCTGGAGGGAAGATATATTGTCATTTAGTTGCTCAAATGCTCCGTACTACTACCTCCTACAGTAGTATCAGTTCTAACTCTGCTATTATGAGGTATCACTAGAAGTTTTATGTTTTCTTTAGATTATATATTATTTATCATATATTATATGTCATATGATTTCAAGGGGAATGGCTATACTTAGAAATCCTGGGTGTTGTGACACTGTTTTTGCTTTTATATCAACAAATAACCCAAAAGTATTGTCTTAATACTGTCATGCATGAGACTTTTTTTTCTATCCCGACCTCAGTCTTGTCTTGGACTGGAACCTTTTTGGACTCTGTCTTGACTTGGAGTCGACTAGTCCTGGTCTCGGACTTGTCCTGGACTCGACAAAGTAGATCTTGACTCGGACTCAAACCTTTTTGGACTCG
>NC_045737.1:37513493-37514098 GCF_008692095.1 Etheostoma spectabile | reverse complement strand
GGACTCAAACCTTTTTGGACTCGGTCTTGACTTAGACTAGAAACTCTTTGGACTCGGTCTTGACTTAAAGTTGACTAGTCCTGGTCTTGTCTTGGACTCAAACCTTTTTGGACTCGGTCTCAAACCTTTTTGGACTCTGTCTTGACTCGGACTCAAACCTTTTTAGACTCGGTCTTGTCTTGGACTCAAACCTTTTTGGACTCTGTCTTGACTTAGACTCAAAACTCTTTGGACTCGGTCTTGACTTGAAGTCGACTAGTCCTGGTCTCGGACTTGTCTTGGACTCGACAAAAGGTGGTCTTGACTCTGGCCCTGCTCTGTTCTGTGTTGCAGTGGAGCTGGGTCAGTACCAGTGGGTGGCGGCGCTGGCGGAGAAGTACTGTGACTTCGACATCCTGGTTCAGATGTGCGAGCAGACCGACAACCAGAGCCGCCTGCAGCACTACATGACCAAGTTCGCAGACCAGGTACGCACACAGCCACAAATGCTAAGGGAAAACCTTGAGAACGACCTAGACCAGGGGTCGGCAACCCGCGGCTCCGGAGCCGCATGCGGCGGCTCTTTGATCCCTCTGATGCGGCTCAGCTTTTAAAAAATACTTAAT
>NC_045737.1:37513226-37513483 GCF_008692095.1 Etheostoma spectabile | reverse complement strand
TAATTAAAATGTATTTTATTTTAGTTCGTACAGCAAATTAAAGACATCATTTCAGCTGTGGCCTCCTCAGATGAATCTAAACACAAAGGGGATATTGAACAAATTGCGCTGTTCTGCCGGTGTGTAAACTCGACTGGGCCACAAGAAGAAATGATCCAGTTGATACCACTAAAAAGCCAAACACGGGGGGGGGGGATGTCTGTGAGGCTGTCTTAACCCCCCCACCCCACCCCCCGGTGTCAGTGGTACAGACGGGG
>NC_045737.1:37511068-37513216 GCF_008692095.1 Etheostoma spectabile | reverse complement strand
GAGTATGACAGGCGCGCACAACGGCTTTGTGGCTTAACTGCAGAAGTCGCAGGACAAGAAGTTGCTGACTTTTCACTGCGTCCTGCACCAAGAAGACCTGTGTGTCACCGAAGTCATGAATGTTGTCATTCAGATTCTGAGCAAATTAATGGCGAAAGGTTTAAATCCCCGTCGGTTCCGTGGGTTTCTGGACGAGCTGGGAACAGCCAGAGTGGCTGGGAAAGCTCCACGTCTCGTAGACAGGCCAGCGCACCTGGACACCTGGACACCTGGACACCTGGACACCTGACCACCTGGACACCTGGACACCTGACCACCTGACCACCTGGACACCTGACCACCTGGACACCTGACCACCTGACCACCTGGACACCTGGACACCGGGACACCTGGACACCTGAGCACTAGAGTGCGGATCGGGCCAGATTTTTCTGTCCAAACCCGGCCCGTGTCCGACAGAGCAGTAACCGAACCCGACCCGAGCCCGACAGGCGTTAAGATATTTATGTCCGAGCCCGACCCGAGCCCGACACAGTTAAAATCGCAGTTGTTCTCTCTCCACGACCACATTGTACGTTTGTTTTGTGGGCCGCTTATTCAAGCAATTGTAGGAAGCATTCGGAAATGTCAACAGATGAGCGCATTAATGCACCACGGGCAACAAGCCCTTAACACGGCGCGCACAAGAGGCCAATCATAGCCAATTGAAATGCAATTAACATAGCCCAATCAAAAATGGCAAAGGTAACAGAACAACATCTTCCATCGTGCGCGCCCACATTGTAGCTTAATACGCACCGTCGTTCGTTGTCACAGCTAGTTTAACAATTTCCGCACCACAGGATAACGGAGTTGGTAATTTTTGACATTATTTTAATCCAAAAAAGAACTTTTGCTCAGGTGAACAGGCCCATTGGTTACCTCCATAAGAACTGTTTTAAATTCAAAATGTTCAACGCCTTCGCGCTGATGTGACCGGCCCGACCCGAACCCGAGCATCCTTTCTAAAATCTGTTATGACCAGCCCGGCGGCCTGTCGGGTACCGTCGGGTCCCGTCGGGCTCGGGTCGGGTATCCATCCTCTACTGGCACCTGGACCCTGACCCCCTGGACGCCTGGACACCTGACACCTGGACCACCTGCCCACCTGTACCACCTGGACGCTGGACCACCTGGACCACCTGACCACCTCATGGACACCTGGACCACCTGGACACCTGACCACCTGACCACCTGGACGCCTGACCACCTGGACCACCTGGACCACCTGGACACCTGGACCACCTGACCACCTGGACACCTGACCACCTGGACACCTGACCACCTGGGCGGGCGGCCCCTAGCAGTTGGGGGTTCGGTGCCTTGCTCAAGAGCACCTTGGCAGTGCCCATTCTTTTGGTCCAGACGGGGACTTGAACCAGCGACCCTCCAAAAATAGAGGAGGGTTTCCAGCCCAACTCTATACGGACTGAGCTACTGCCCCCCCTAGCTTACTAGGGGACAGTCGTCCCGCCCCCCCGCCCCGGACCATGAATGAGCTGCTGAAAGGCTAAACGGCTAAGCTAAGCTGGACTTAACGTGTTGATAATGCACAGGTTTATTTTTTTATTTATTTTTATACTTTCATTCTTTTTAGTCGTTATTTATCTATTTATTGTTGCTGACACTGTCACTTTTTTATCTTCATGCTGCTAAGTGAGGGATTGATCTTAATTTCGTTGTGTAGTGATATCCACTGACAACAATAAACTATCTTAACTAGACACTATTTAATAAAACTTAGTGTTCCATGACGTAACCACTTCTGCATTCAGGGCGCCCGGAGGTAGCTCCTTGTAAGCGGCTGCTTTTTCTCTCTCTCTCCTCTCTCTTCTCTCCTCTCTCTTCTCTCTTCTCTCTCTCTCCCCTCTCTCTTTCCCTCTCTCTCCTTCCCCTCTTTCTCTTTATCCTCTCTTCCTTCTCCCCTCCCTGTTACTCTCTCGTTCTCTCCTCTCTACCTCTCTCTTCTCTCTCTCTCTCCTCTCATTCTCCCGCTCCCTCTCTCTCTCTCTCTCTTCTTCTCTTCTCTCTTTCTCTCTCCTACTTCACCTCTCTCTCTTCCTCCTTCTTTCTCTTCTCTGCTCTCTCTCTCTCTCCTTCCTTTTCCCC
>NC_045737.1:37509867-37510213 GCF_008692095.1 Etheostoma spectabile | reverse complement strand
ACACACACACACACACACACACACACACACACACACACATAATCTTGTTCAGGCCTCGATACAAAACCACAACCACATCCTCTTGAAAAACACATCTCCCTCGTTCCACTTCCTCAACAGCTGATCACTTCTTTACTTTTATTTACTTCAATGCTTTCTTTCTTTCTTTCTTTCTTTAGTAATTCCTTCCTTCCATTCTATCGATCTTCTTCCCTTTCTGCTATTTGTTTGCTATTTATCTGTTTTTCTGTCCTTTTATTTTTATCTTTAATCTTTCTTTTTTTTGTTTTCCTTCCCTTTACACTTACCCTCTTCCTTCCTTATTTCCTTTATTCCTCCCTTCCTT
>NC_045737.1:37501773-37509702 GCF_008692095.1 Etheostoma spectabile | reverse complement strand
GAGGGTAAGTGTGAAGGGAAGGATAAGGGAGAGAAACTAAGAAGAAGAGGTAAGTGTAAATGGGAATGTAAGGGAGAAAAGGAAATAAGGAAGGAAGTAGGGTAAGTGTAAAGGGAGAAAGGAGGAATGGAAACAGGAAGAAGAGGTAGTGTAAAGGGAAGTGAAGGAAGGGAGGAGGAATAAGAAAGAAGAGGGTAAGTGTGAAGGGCAGGAAGGAAGGAAATAAGGAAGAATAGGGTAAGTTTACAAGGAAGGAAGGAAGGAAATAGTAAGGAAGAGGGGAAGTGTAAGGAAGGAAGAAAGAAGGAAGGAAGAGGGTAAGGGTAAAAGGCGAAGGAGGGAGGAAGGAAAGGAAATTTCCTTCTTTATTTCCTTCCTCCCTTCCTTCCTTCCCTTTACACTTACCCTCTTCCTTACTTATTTCCTTCCTCCTTCCGTCCATTTACACTTACCCTCTTCCTTCCTTCCCTTTATAATTACCCTCCTCTTTCCTTCCTTCCTCCCTATTTGTTTATCTTCTTCCTTCCCTTCTCCAAGTCAATCATTCCTTCACTCATTCCTTCTTTATGATTTTTACTATTCAATCCCTTGTTCCCTCTGTTACATCCTTCCTTCCTACTACCTTTTTTCCTCCCTTTTAATTACGTATCTGATCTTTCTTCAGTCGTTATCTTCAGGTCTCCTCCCTGTTGTCTTCCCTCCTTCCATCCCACATTTCCTTTGTTACCTTCCTTCCAGTCTTCCCTCGCTCTGCCACAGGGACACATGACCTCACATAAGTCTTTCTTCTGTTTTTTAACTCCTCTAAAAAATGAGGTCCTCTGAAACCACAAAAGAAGACAACACACAAGGTTATAAAATGCTTCCTTCCTTCCTTCCTTCCTTCCTTCCTTCCTTCCTTCCTTCCTTCCTTCCTCCCTTCCTCACTTTGAGTCTGCAGCCACCACAGCGTAGAACAGCAGAAACACACAAACTCAGTTTCCTTCCTGTTTTTAGAAGCTTTAAACATGTTGATGCTCAACAACAACTAGCACCAATACTGCTGCCTCTACATTAAGCACACACACACACACACACACACACACACACACACACACACACACCCAATATATATATATTGCACAGCTTCCTTCCTGCCTGCAGTTAACACACACACACACACACACTTGCAAGAGGAAGTTCATCAGCCTTCTTGGTTTTAACACAGTCTGACTTTTGGTTTTCACTTTGTAGCACAAATTATTTTTCATTTTTCATTTTTCATTTCATATTATTTATTATACAGGAAAGTTAGAAAAAGTAACATTACATTACAATATAATGTTGGGCCTGACTCAGTTTAAAAACTGTTTTTCAGCAGGTTCCTGTTCTGCAGAAACATAAATCATGGTTACAGACATTAACACAAGACATCGATATGGAAAGATAAAATTTCGACAAATGAAAACAACAATACAGTTTACATAAGGACAAAGACATTCATACAAGACATCAGCTGGGCGAGACAAATACGGACAATGCAAACAAGGCGTGGACAACACATAAACAAATTGATTAATGCGTGCAATAAAAGTAAAAATAAAATGAAATAAAAGTGAGAAAGTCTGCGTATCGAGCCCCCCCCCCCCCCTCAGCAAAGCTAAAAAAAGGAAATAAACAACGGAAGAATATGTGGTAGATGCTGCACACATTCTTAAATAGTCTCGTTGGACAAAACTTTGTAGCCCTAAAAAAAAAAAAAAAAAAACCCACCATCCACAGACTGCACAGCTGTTTCATACAGTTTTTAAATGAATGAATGAATGATTGAATAAATCAGCAGACCATACGTTCAGCAGACTCTGTGTTCTTAATGTAACCTCCTGGTGTCCTCTTGGTGTCCTCATGTTGTCCTCCTGGTGTCCTCATGTTGTCCTCCTGTGTTCCTCCTGTGTTCCTCATGTTGTCCTCATGTTGTCCTCATGTTGTCCTCATGTTGTCCTCCTGTTGTCCTCCGTGTCATCCTCGGTGTTCCTCCTGGGTGTGTCCTCCTGGTGTCCTCTGTGATGTTTCATTTCCTGTGTCCTCATGTTGTCCTCATGTTGTCCTCATGGGTCCATGTGTCCTCAGTGTCCCATGTGTCCTCCTGGTGGCCTCATGTGTCCTCATTTGTCCTCTGGTGTCCTCTGTTGTCCTCAGGTGTCCTACTGTGTCATACTGGTCCATCTGGTGTCCTCCTGGTGTCCTCCTGTTGTCCTCATGTTGTCCTCAGCTGTTTCATACAGTTTTTAAATGAATGAATGAATGATTGAATAAAGGGTTATTTTAAACCACATACAAAAGAATAAACAAAAAACCTAAAATACAAGACGGAAAAGTAGTTCACTATGAGAGAAGACAAAGCAAGAATAAATAAGCAAAATAAATAAATATACTCAAATAAATGCTATTGTCTGGAAAAAGTCTTTTTTTAAAATGTCAATACCTTTTCGTCTTTAATCACAAAAATGCAAGAGTTAAATCCCCCGTCCACTACTACGGATATAGTGCCTCTCAATGCCAAAACATTTATTTAAGAACTTCAATATTCAACGTAAAGTGATGTTAACATGACACGTTTTATATTGACAACACAACGTGGTGTCGGCATGAAACGCAGCGCTTTAAAGTTCACTTCAAAACGAATATATCGTCTATTTCTAAGTTGTTGTTTTTTTTTGTAACGGAATGACATGACTTTGCAAAAAACAATTACTGTACGTTGGAACATACACAACAGACCAAGCTGTATTTCTGTTTAACCCTCGTGTTGTCTTCCTGTCCAAATTGAAAATGAACACTTTTATTGATGCTTTTTTATCAGTGTTTTTAACCTGTTCTTCCAATTTTGTCACTTTTTTGGACGTTTTCAACACTACGTAACACTAACTTATTAACCTTTGTCTACAATAAACCTAATTTTTAGGAAACTATACCTAACGTTTGAGTTAGAAAAGCAGAAATTAGGAAATTTAGATCAAAATTAAAGGAATGGATGTTGATGGATAATCACAGACTGGAATATGTCAACTTTTACTCAATACTATTTGGAAATCCCTTTTTTTCAAATGTTATGAAATTGAATAAGAAATGAATGAAAGTAGAGATTTGTACTTTCCAAAGAGTGTTGTGTGGAATCAATCGTGTTAGGAAAACGGGTCAGTTTGACCCGAGGACAACATGAGGGTTAAATTGTAACCGGGGGGGGGGGGGGGGGGGGGGGGGGGGGGTGCCGTCTCGGCCGGGTGTCCCTCGTAAAAGAGATTTCAATCTCAAGAATGGACTTCCTGGTTAAATAAAGGTTAAATGAAGCTGTTGTAAAGCTGTGACTGACGCGGCGTCTCGCGTGTCTGCAGGCCAACAGGACGCTGTGCAGCCAGGCCAACGGGGAGACGCGGTACTTTGTGAAGAAGAAGACGCTCCTGGCTCTCAGCAAGCTGACGGTGCTCGCGTCCGACCTGCCGGAGGACGACCTCAACAAGCACGTCGACGGTAAAACCAGGAGCTGCTCACCACACGCCGGTTACTTCTGCACGTTCAGCAGACTCTGTGTTCTTAATGTAACCTCATGGTGTCCTCTTGGTGTCCTCATGTTGTCCTCCTGGTGTCCTCATGTTGTCCTCCTGGTGTCCTCATGTTGTCCTCCTGTGTTCCTCCTGTGTTCCTCCTGTTGTCCTCCTGGTGTCCTCCTGTTGTCCTCCTGGTGTCCTCATGGTGTCCTCATGTTGTCCTCATGTTGTCCGCATATTGTCCTCATGTTGTCCTCATGTTGTCCTCATGTTGTCCTCATGTTGTCCTCCTGTGTTCCTCCTGGTGTCCTCATGGTGTCCTCCTGTTGTCCTCATGGTGTCCTCATGGTGTCCTCATGTTGTCCTCATGTTGTCCGCATATTGTCCTCATGCCTTTAAAGACACCCAAAGACACCTTACACACATTGACAAAAAGAATCACAATAAAAATACCAGTAGTAAAAATCAGGTGGGAAGTCACACTAGAAAATGCTTGTGAATGCTGAAAAGCTAAAAGCTAAAACTGGTTGCTGGTGTGATTGCGTAAGAAGGCGACGTAGTTAAAACTAATTTATATCCCCGAAGGGATCAATAAAGTCTTCTGATTGTGATGATAATAATACATTTTATTTAGTTGGTGCCTTTTAAAGACAGCCAGAGACTTAACAAAAAGAATAATACAATCGCAACAAATGTATTGGTAGTAAAAATCAAGTGGGAAGTCGAACTAGAAAATGCATTTCCTGCAGAAAATGCTTGTTAATGCAGAAAAGCTAAAAGCTAAACTGGATTGCCGGCATGATTGCGTTAGAAGGCGATTTAGTGAGAATAGTTTGAAAACTGGGAATCAAACCTGGTTCAGAGTCTGCTGGGACTACTTGCTGGTGCCAGTTGGAGCGGGGCTAACCACTGAGCCACGAGGCCAGCACAGACACTGTGTTGGGGGGGGTGGGGGGGTCCACACAAACCACCTCAACTCCTTTCTCAAACTGTCTATTTCAATAACTTTAACTGTTTTATTGTTTAATATTTATTGGTTGGAATGGGGAGGATACGGGTGATTTTGGTGAGATGGAGAGTTTTTGTTTGTCAGTATGTGTGTATGTTCGGGGTGTATGCTTGTTTTGTTTTTGTTTTTTTTACTAGGTCCCCTCAAGCTGTTTTGTTAATTGTTTTGTCTAAATGTGAATGTACTGTATGTATTTTTTTGCCTTTTAAGGACCCCCTCGAAAACGAGATGTCACATCTCAAGGGATTGTTCCTAATAAAGAGCTCCTCTCGGATGACTCAGCTTTTGGGAGATAAAGGTGATATTAAAAGTCCACCTGGACTGGGAATCAAACCTGGGTCCAAGTCTGCTGTGGCTTCTTGCCGGTTGCCTGTTGGAGCAGTGCTGTCCCGTCATTTCCGTTTTTCCTTTTTTTGGGGGGGCACCAAGACAGATCAGCGCCACCTGCTGTTATGGGGACGTAATACGTCTCGCGCATCCAGAAGAATTACATTTATATAAATATTTTTTACATTTATACATTTTATACTTACATACTATACTTAAAACTTACAAAATACTCCAGTGTGAGGTGTACGAGGATCTGACTTTTAGCTGCTTTTCCACTTTTCTTACTGGTTAAAAAACCCAAAGAACTTCACTTTTTAGACATGGAGAGAGAGCTTTGCAGTGTGGCGTTCAGGGAACTTCACTTATTAGACATGGAGAGAGAGCTTTGCAGTGTGGCGTTCAGAGAACTTCACTTTTTAGACCTGGAGTGGGAGCTTTGCAGTGTGGCGTTCAGGGAACTTCACTTATTAGACATGAGAGAGAGCTTTGCAGTGTGGCGTTCAGGGAACTTCACTTATTAGACATGGAGAGAGAGCTTTGCAGTGTGGCGTTAGGAACTTCTTTAGACGGGAGAGAGAGCTTTGCAGTGTGGCGTTCAGGGAACTTCACTTTTAGACATGGATGGGGCTTTGCATGTGGCGTTCAGGATTACTATTAGACATGAGAGAGAGCTTTGCAGTGTGGCGTTCAGGGAACTTCACTTTTTAGACATGGAGTGGGAGCTTTGCAGTGTGGCGTTCAGGGAACTTCACTTATTAGACATGAGAGAGAGCTTTGCAGTGTGGCGTTCAGGGAACTTCACTTATTAGACATGGAGAGAGAGCTTTGCAGTGTGGCGTTCAGGGAACTTCACTTTTAGACATGGTGGGAGCTTTGCAGTGTGGCGTTCAGGGAACTTCACTTATGAGACATGAGGAGGAGCTTTGCAGTGGCGTTCAGGGAACTTCACTTATTAGCATGAGAGGAGAGCGCTTGCAGTGTGGCGTTCAGGAACTTCACTTATTAGACTGGAGAGAGAGCTTTGCAGTGTGGCGTTCAGGGAACTTCACTTATTAGACATGGAGTGGGAGCTTTGCAGTGTGGCGTTCAGGGAACTTCACTTATTAGACATGGAGAGAGAGCTTTGCAGTGTGGCGTTCAGGGAACTTCACTTTTTAGACATGGAGTGGGAGCTTTGCAGTGTGGCGTTCAGGGAACTTCACTTATTAGACATGGAGTGGGAGCTTTGCAGTGTGGCGTTCAGGGAACTTCACTTATTAGACATGGAGTGGGAGCTTTGCAGTGTGGCGTTCAGGGAACTTCACTTATTAGACATGGAGTGGGAGCTTTGCAGTGTGGCGTTCAGGGAACTTCACTTATTAGACATGGAGAGGGAGCTTTGCAGTGTGGCGTTCAGGGAACTTCACTTTTTAGACATGGAGTGGGAGTTTTTCAGTGTGGCGTTCAGGGAACTTCACTTATTAGACGTGGAGAGAGAGCTTTGCAGTGTGGCGTTCAGGGAACTCCCTTAATAGACATGGAGTGGGAGCTTTGCAGCGTGGCGTTCAGGGAACTTCACTTATTAGACATGGAGAGAAAGCTTAGCTGTGTGGCGTTCAGGGAACTTCACTTATTAGACATGGAGTGAAAGCTTAGCTGTGTGGCGTTCAGGGAACTTCACTTATTAGACATGGAGTGAGAGCTTTGCAGTGTGGCGTTCAGGGTCCTGTAACTAGCGTGTTGTCCTGTATCTGTCTGACAGACATCGTGGAGCAGGAGCGCTTCCTGCTGCATCAGGAGACGCTGCCCCGACAGCTGCTGGAGGAGAAGCAGCTGAACCCCGACACCATGCCTCTGCTCAGCGCGCACAACCTCATACAGGTACACACACACACACACACACACACACACACACACACACACACACACACACACACACACACGTTCATACATGGACACGGCTACGCGTGATTGATGCACTTTAACAACCAGCGACAACGAAGCAAACAAAAAGGGTTTTCAACGTTTTACTGTTGTTTACTACGTTAACATGCAGTTCCATTAACGGCTTTAAATCAACGTAAAACCTTTCTGAAGACCACTCAAATTTGCAAGTGTGTGTGTCTGTGTGTCTCTCTGTTTCTCTCTGTGTCTCTCTCTGTCTGTCTGTCTGTCTGTCTCTGTTTGTCTGTGTGTCTCTCTGTCTGTCTGTCTCTCTCTGTCTGTCTCTCCCTGTCTGTCTGTCTCTGTCTGTCTCTGTCTGTCTGTCTCTCTCTGTCTGTCGTCGTGGTCTCCTCTCTGTCTGTCTCTCTGTCTGTCTCTGTCTGTCTCTCTCTGTCTGTCTCTTTCTGTCTGTCTCTCTCTGTCTCTGTCTGTCTGTCTGTGTCTCTCTCTGTCTGTCTGTCTCTGTCTGTCTGTCTGTCTCTGTCTCTCTGTCTGTCTCTGTCTGTCTGTCTCTGTCTGTCTGTCTGTCTCTCTCTGTCTGTCTGTGTCTCTCTCTCTCTGTCTATAATCGTGTATATAGCCCTAAACATGCACTTTTGTCAAATTTTCACCAAAAAAAAGCATGTTGTTTTTGTCCAATAGAAGACAGCATTTGTTTTTTTCTCCAAAAAATGTTGCTTTAAATAATGAATGTGGTTGTTTTTCCTTCTTAAAGTCCTAAAAACAGAACCAGTCAAATTTCTGCAGAGCAAACCTCCCAGTGTTTTTTTGTTTTTTTTTTGTAATCCCTTAACATGAAGAAGGAAACCAGACTTCCTGGTTAACATTTCTGAAACTGCTTACTGCCATAAAGCGGGGAATGACGACGTCAAAATGCTGATAGTAACGTCACCGCCTCCTCTCCTCTTTCCTCCTCTCCTCCTTCCTCCTCTCCTCTTTCCTCCTCTCCTCTCTTCTCCTCCTTCCTCCTCTCCTCTTTCCTCCTCTCTTCTCTCCTCTTTCCTCCTCTCTTCTCCTCTCTTCTCTTCTCCTCTCCTCTTTCCTCCTCTCTTCTCCTCTCTTCTCTTCTCCTCTCCTCTTTCCTCCTCCTTCCTCCTCTCCTCTTTCCTCCTCTCTTCTCCTCTCCTCTTTCCTCCTCTC
>NC_045737.1:37500899-37501567 GCF_008692095.1 Etheostoma spectabile | reverse complement strand
CCTCCTCTCCTCTTTCCTCCTCTCTTCTCCTCTCCTCTTTCCTCCTCTCTTCTCCTCTCCTCTTGTGTGAGCGTGAGTGGCGGTGGTGGAGGTGCAGGTGTGAGAGGCGCGGAGTTTCAAAGCCCCTGAGCTGAAGGAGAGACGAGTAGGACACTCCTGTCATGTTACCAGTCTGGATTAGGCCACTGACCCTGAGCGAGGAGAGACGAGTTAATCTCCTGTCATGTTTACCTAGTCTGGATTAGGCCACTGACCCCTGAGCTGAAGGAGAGACGAGTAAGTAATCCTGTCATGTTTACCTAGTCTGGATTAGGCCACTGACCCCTGAGCTGAAGGAGAGACGAGTAAGACACTCCTGTCATGTTTACCTAGTCTGGATTAGGCCATTGACCCCTGAGCTGAAGGAGAGACGAGTAAGACACTCCTGTCATGTTTACCTAGTCTGGATTAGGCCACTGACCCCTGAGCTGAAGGAGAGACGAGTAAGACACTCCTGTCATGTTTACCTAGTCTGGATTAGGCCACTGACCCCTGAGCTGAAGGAGAGACGAGTAAGACACTCCTGTCATGTTTACCTAGTCTGGATTAGGCCACTGACCCCTGAGCTGAAGGAGAGACGAGTAAGACACTCCTGTCATGTTTACCTAGTCTGGATTAGGCCATTGACC
>NC_045737.1:37487976-37488519 GCF_008692095.1 Etheostoma spectabile | reverse complement strand
CTGAGCTGAAGGAGAGACGAGTAAGACACTCCTGTCATGTTTACCTAGTCTGGATTAGTCCATTGACCCCTGAGCTGAAGGAGAGACAGACTAGACCCCCTGCTACATGTACTGTATGAATGGCGGTGAATCCTTAAGCCTAACTGGACGGCAACCTTACCTACACTACTGGTCAAAGGTTCGGGGTCACTTAGAAATTTCCACTTCACTCCATTATAGACAGAACACCAGCTGATCTGTGTGGGGGGGCTGATCTTTAATGCAATATTCATCCAGTGTTTAAAAGGCTGATTCTGTTTACTGATGTGATATCATTTTTAAAAAAAACTGAGGAAACATTGGAGTCATTGCTTTTGCAGTTATGTCAGCACATAATGTAATCTACAATCTGCTGCCCTGGTAAATATAACAATGCAACTGATCTCAGCTGCTATTCTGTCTATAATGGAGTGCGATGGAAATTTCTAAGAGACCCCGAACTAGTGTACAGTGGGGCTCGAAGGTTTGGGCACCCTAGGTCCATCCATCTTCATCCTCTTATCC
>NC_045737.1:37487657-37487966 GCF_008692095.1 Etheostoma spectabile | reverse complement strand
CGCGGGGGCAGCAGCTCCAGTAAGGGGACCCCAAACTTCCCTTTCCCGAGCCACGTCAACCAGCTCCGACTGGGGGGTCCCGAGGCGTTCCCAGGCCAGGTTGGAGATATAATCCCTCCACCTAGTCCTGGGTCTTCCCCGAGGCCTCCTCCCAGCTGGACGTCCCTCCACCTAGTCCTGGGTCTTCCCCGAGGCCTCCTCCCAGCTGGACGTGCCTGGACCACCTCCGGAGGCATCCTTACCAGATGCCTGAACCACCTCCACGGGCTCCTTTCGACGTGAAGGAGCAGCGGCTCTACTCCGAGCTCC
>NC_045737.1:37487528-37487647 GCF_008692095.1 Etheostoma spectabile | reverse complement strand
CTGAGCTTCTCACCCGGTCTCTAAGGGAGACGCCAGCCCCCCCCCTGAGGAAACCCATTTTGGCCGCTTGCACCCCAGGTGAAAAAAATGTGTATTAATGTGCATAAAGAAGCCAAGAA
>NC_045737.1:37483198-37487518 GCF_008692095.1 Etheostoma spectabile | reverse complement strand
AAGATGGAAAAATCTCCAAAAGGGCATCAAATGACAGATTAGACATTCGTATAACATGTCACAAAAAGTTTGATTTAATTTCCATCATTTACACTTTCAAAATAACAGAAAACAAAAAAATGGCGTCTGCAAAAGTCTGGGCGCCCTGCAGAGTTAATACTCTGTATTTTTCCATCTTTTCTTGGCTTCTTTATGCACATTAATACAAATCTTTTACCTGGGGGGCCCAAACTTTTGAACCCCGCTGTAGAGTAAGCATGTCTTCATTATGTAAATGAAATGGATTTTTTTTTTTTTTTTTCTCCACAAATAGGCCAGGTGATCTTTGCTATTGAAATTTAAGATTCATTTTTTTTTTTTTTATCTTTATGTTTTCAGACATGTTTTAATTTTTGGAAGAAAAAAAAACAACACTTTTCAATCTTTACACCACTTGGCGTCCCCCTGCCGTAAAGCGTGATCTGTAGTCCTGCAGAGGCTCCAAAGCGGCCTTATGCTTATACCCAGAGGTGGGTAGAGGAGCCAAAAATTGTACTCAAGTAAAAGTACTGTTACTTCAGAATAATATGACTCAAGTAAAAGTAAAAAGTGGTCATCCAAATAATTACTTGAGTAGAGTAAAAATATGGTGAAAAACTACTCAAGTAGTGAGTAACTGTTGATAACGTCTGATATTATTCCTGAACACAAGCATCAATCAGACCGACAAAAAATACAAAATAATCATATTTAGGCAAATTATAGTTCCTCCAATCAATAGAATAAATTAAAATTAATTTATTAATTACAAAATAGCTTAAGTTAAAGAGACTTGTCACATCAAATTTGGACGGATACTGCATGTGCAAAACATACTGTATGTAACCTAAAAGACAAACATCCACCTCTCCACAGCAGAAACTACAACCACCGCTACGTCTCCTCAGGTTAGACGTTGAGTTGTTGAACGCTCACATGTCCGTTTGTTTTGGTAGACCCTGAACACACCGCATAACGTAGCTGCTGTTTCACACTTTTCCTAAAAGGTAACCATGCTTTCACTATGAGGCGGGGGCGGGGGGGGGGGTGGGGGTCCTCCTCCTCGTCTGTGTTGCCTTGGCGACGTTTGATTCTGACGTCTTTGCTTTGCTACGACCAAGCTAACCTGTCGCGCTGCTGAAACGAGTACGGTCACGTGACTGCACGACGACGTGTGATTGGTTAAGCACAGTCACGTGGTAGAGCCTTCAGCGGGAGACCCTCTCTCTCTCTCTCTCTCTCTGTCAAAATAAAACGTTAAAATAAGACGTACAGTTACTTCTTCACTAATCTACTCAAGTACAAGTAAAAGTATACAGTGAATTAAAACTACTCCTAGAAGTAAAAAAAATTTCAAAAACTTACTCAAGTAAATGTAACGGAGTAAATGTAACTCGTTACTACCCACCTCTGCTTATACCATCGCAGAGTCCCAAGTGTGTGGGTTGTGTGTGTTGTTGTGTGTGTGTGTGTGTGTGTTGTGGTGTGTGTGTGTGTGTGTGTGTGTGGTTGTGTGTGTGTGTTGGTGTGTGTGTGGTGTTTCGTGTGCGTAGTAGGGTTAGGTTGTAGGTCGTGTGTCCACTACCAACGTACGTAAGCACGGCGTTGATTTCCTGCAGAAGTAGAAAACCACGCTTAACTTTGGGGACCCCCCCCCCCCCCCCCCCCCAGGGGTCACGGACCCACTGTTGAGTGCCATATACTACATATACTCTGCCATATCATTTGGGTCTGATGGATGAAATTTTTTTACAAACTGCAAGAAGATTCCTTGCAGATGTGAGTAAACATACATTCGTATAAAAAGAGTTGACATAAGTGTGCTCCGTGCTCGCTGTTGAGCTCGGGTCTTTGTTAGTTTCTACGTGCGGTTTGACGTTTGACGCCGTTGTGCTTCCAGCTGGTCCTCCACGGACGGGACGGACGACCCCCTGGACGCCGCCAAGGACAGCATCTTCGTCAAGATCCTCCTCAAACTCATCCAGGACGGTGAGCAAACAACAGGCTAATAGTTGTTGTTTTTAGAGAAACGATATAGATTTTAACCCTCGTGTTGCCTTCCAGTCAAAATGAAAATCAACATTTTGTGATCTTTTTATTGCATGTTTTCAACTTTTTCTACACGTTTTTTTTTTTTTTTATTCACACACCCGACAGCATAGAGTGTTTCTTGCAAAACGAACATATATAGATAGATAGATGATAATTAAGATAGATAGATATATAGATAGATATATAGATAGAGATGGATGGATGATGGATTGTGGATTGAGATAGATAGATAGATGGTGATGGATTGATGATGGTGATGGATGTATGGATGGATTGATGATATGATAGATAGATAGATGAAGATGAATAGATATATGGATAGGTGGATGGATATAGATGGATGGATGGATGGGATGATGGACTGATGGTGGATGGTGGATGATAAT
This sequence comes from Etheostoma spectabile, assembly GCF_008692095.1. Taxonomy (NCBI): domain Eukaryota; kingdom Metazoa; phylum Chordata; class Actinopteri; order Perciformes; family Percidae; genus Etheostoma; species Etheostoma spectabile. The sequence continues at coordinate 37,485,062 of NC_045737.1, read as the reverse complement.
GTATAGATTAGATGGATAGATGGATAGATGGATAGATAGATGGCTAGATATATAGATAATTAATAGTGTGTATATATTTTATATATATTTTCTTTTTTTTTCTCAATCTACTATTTGGTGATCGTTGGGACCAAAATTGAAATTCAACTCATTGCACAGCCCTAGTTTTAACAAGAAAATTCAATTGGCCAATGTGTCCCTGTATTCTTGTGTTTAGGACCCCCAGACCTCTCGTGTCATCTGGCACGGTTCTACTTTCTGTCCCCAGAGCAGACTAACCCTGGGGGGGGGGGGGCAAGCTGTTCAGTTTCTATGCTCCTCATATCTGGATCAGACCCCCAGAAACCTGCAGATCCGCTGCTACTCTCAGTTCTTTCAAATCAAGGCTGAAGACCTTTTTTCTTTTTGATGCTGCCTTTCTTTAAACGACTGCTCATTTCTTCAATGTTTAATTTCTTATGCTGCACTGTAACTTGTGTTTTATGTGTCCTAATGTTTTGTATCTTTTAACTGTTTATTCGTGTGTTTTAACTGATTTTGTAGTAAAGCGCTTTGAATTGCCCTGTTGTTGAAACGTGCTCTACAATCCAAATAAAGCGGCCTTGCCTTGTCTTATTAATCATTGAAAGATGAACTCCATCTCTGTGTTCCAGGAGTTTCTCTGCAGACGTACCTGCCCGACGTCAAAGAGCTGCTGGAGCTGGAGGATCTCAGCGCTTTGAAATCAAAACCTTATTTTGAATTTGTCCTTCGAGCCAATTATGAACATTACCTAGAAGCCCAGATGTGACGGCCGATGGCCTCCCGGTAACACCTGTAACACCTGTTCGAAACGTGCTATTTTCTAAATAAACGCCATGTTACGCTGTGTTACGTCTGGCTTCCTTCAGTCTGATATCAGAGCCTTTCGGACCTGGAAAGAGACAGAAACCTGATCCTGTAGAGTCCAAGACCCTGAGCTGCTGAAGCTACACCCCACCCACGTCAAAAAATTCAGCAAATGTCTGAATTTTATGCTCCGTTGTGCAGGTTTGTGCCGTTAAAATTTCGTTTGTGCATTGTTTCTTTCTGAATATTAAAAATATTTTTTAGCATCCATCTGAGTTCACCATCCCCCATATCGCTCCAAAACCAACCAAAGTGGGCTGTTCGTTAGTGCTCCGTTTGTGCATGTTTGTGCCGTGAAATTTTTCGTTTGTGCAGCTTTCGTCTTTTGAGATTACAGTTATAATTTGGCCGATGACGTCATCTCCCCCCTTTTTTTTCTTGTTCTAGTCTTTTATGAAGTTCAAACAAAAGATACACATGTACACAGCTGAAATCTGAAGAATTAAAAGACTGCCCACTTTGGTTTGTTTTGGAACATGATAGGTGACGGTGACGTCATCGCCAAATTAACTTTTATATCTCGAAAACAACCTGCACAAACGAGCACTAACGAACTAGCCCACTTGGTTTGTTTTGACGATATGGTGGGGATGGTGACGTCATCGGCCAAATTATAACTTTTAATATCTCAAAGACGAAAGCTGCACAAACGAAAATTTCAACGGCACAAACCTGCACAAACGGAGCACTAACCATTCAGACTATTTGCTGAATTTTTTGACGTGGGTGGGGTGTCAGCTTCACGCAGCTCAGAAAGCGGCCTACATCAGTCGGGACTTCCTCCTGTCTGGTGACGAGGGGGGGCAGACGTCAGGGGGGACAGGGATCCTCCGCGATGATCCACTTTCAGATGGCTTTCGGGGTCCAGCTCGCCTAAAAATAGTGGAAGTAGGTTAGACTAACCCTTCTGTTGTCTTTGGGTCCAGTTTGACCCACTTTCAAAAAATATTTATAGCAGAAATATGGTTTTCTTTTA
>NC_045737.1:37479459-37481959 GCF_008692095.1 Etheostoma spectabile | reverse complement strand
TGTTTTGTATGTGTGTGTGGTCTGTCTGTCTGTCTGTTTTTTATGTTGTGTTGTCTGTTTTTTGTATGTATGTGTGTGTGTGTGGTTCTGTCTGTTTTTTTTATGTGTTGTGTGTGGGTGTCTGTCTGTCGTCTGCTTTTTGTATGTGTGTGTGTGTCTGTCTTTCTGTCCTGGGTTTGTATGTATGTATGTTGTTGTGTGTTGTGCTGTTTTTTGGTATGTGTGTGTGTGTGTGTGTCGTGTCGTCTGTCTGTTTTTTGTGTGTGTGTGTTGTGTGTGTCTGTCTCTGTTTTTGTATGTTGTGTGTACGTGTCTGTCTGTCTGTCTGTTTTTGTATGTTGTGGTGTCCTGTCTGTTCTGTCCGTTTGTATGTTTGTGTCCTGTTTTTGTATGTGTGTGTGTGTGTCTGTCTGTTTTTGTATGTATGTGTGTGTCTGTGTCTGTCTGTCTGTTTTTGTATGTGTGTGTGTGTGTGTCTGTCTGTTTTTGTATCATGTATGTGTGTCTGTCTGTCTGTCTGTTTTGTATGTGTGTGTGTGTGTGTGTGTCTGTCTGTCTGTCTGTTTTTATATGTATGTGTGAGTGTGTGTGTGTGTGGTAGTAGTAGTACTCCACGAGCGCCAGTAACGGTCGGTCTGGTCTCGCTCCATACACGGGCTCGAGCGCTCCGCCGCCGGTCTCGCGGGGGCTTCCTCTCCATATATGGCCCTCGCGGCGCGCGAGCCCCTGTGTGCTTGCTAGCTCGCCTGCGTGCGGCCGGCCGCCCTCCCGCCCCTACCGCGCGACCAAATATGGACGACGGGATCGGTTGAATTCCTGTCGAATACTCGGACATTCCTAACGGCTGTCTGGGGAGAAAAACCCCTCCGGGTGGTATGGAGGAGACGGGGTATATAAGGACCCCGGTGGGCGCTGCCTGTCACCCCTCCATCTTGAACCAGCGGCGGTTAAAGAGCCCTCACTGACAGCCGGAGACCAGCAGAGGTAAGCGGCTTGGAGGGAGCTGGGTGGCGAGGGGTGGGCCGGGCGGGTGGAGAGAGAAGGAGAAAGGTGGAAGTAGCGGTTGTTAATGGCGTCTGGATTGTTGTAACTGTAGCTAAGTGAGTGGCTAACTGACGGGAGTTGGCAGTGAATCGTAGCCGGCTTCTGTTCACTTTCAACGGCTAGAAACTTTTGTTGTGACAAGGAGACTTCTTGCCAGGGAGCCAGACGTGCTGCATTCAGGCGTTGTCGGAAAATCTAGATTTTATCAAATAATGCCACATAAAACTGGGCATATGTAGTTTAACCGTGAAAACTTTGTCATCATTTGCATTAAAAAATTATGATTTCTTATTTAGAGCCAAAAGTCACATTTTGTAAAGCGGTAAGATCTACAACATACACAATATTTTTTTCACAAAGCTTTTTATCAATCAAAAGAGGTTTTTCTTTTCCATTAGTCTTAACAAAATGTAAACGGTAGGTAGCCTACAGACAAACCATCAGTAGTGAGGTCAAATAAAAAGAACAAGAACAGTAAAGAGAGAAAAATATAAACATTATATTTTAAATATTAATTTAAAACAATCATCCTAGGACGGAATCAGATTGACATACGTTGTTAAACAGTCCTACACCGATAAAATTCCTGACAAAGTTAGCGGATGTCGGAGTTTATGTGGAGCACTTGAAGGCATCATTACACTTAATGACGGTTAATGGAGTTTCTGTTTTGATTTTTTAATAACTACACGTAATCACAGGCTGAGTAAACTGTTTACAGCCCTGGTTTAATGATAAACAGGACCCAGACACTGCCGGGCCAAGAGAGGATGATTAAGACGAGAGTTATAGTCATTATCCATTTAATTAGTCATAGCCTACAGTTTAAATATAACATAGGAGTGTCGAAAGAGAGAAAAAAAATCAAAGAAACATGGAAAAACTATATTTTCCTAAAACAACACAAAGGTCTGTTTGTGGCGTAAATTAATGTGATGAGCAGCCAAAGCGTATTTATCTATGAAACATAGGTTATTTTTAAACTTTTGGTCAGAAATGATACACTAACCAACAAAATAGATGATAAAGTGTAGAGCTGCATTTTGATAATTGATTATCGGTTGATAATGACCAAAATTATGGATTTTAATTGGATAATCAATTATCACCCAGCCCATATGTATCAGTCAAATGTCTAGTAGAGATGATTTTTCCCTCCAGTGTTTCTGCTGTAACAGGGTGACGACGATGAGACCACCGCCTGGTCTGTGGACAACGGCTCAGGTCTGGTGAAGGCGGGCTTTGCCGGGGACGACGAGCCCCAGGGCCGTGTTCCCTCCACGTGGGACGCCCCCGTCACAGGTACACAAGAGCGTCCATTAAAGGTCCCAATGCATGAAAATGTCACTTTATGGTTTAAATTAATATGAGTTCCCCCCCAGACCGCCTATGGCCCCCCCGTGGCTAGAATGATGATAGGTGAAACCGAGCCCTGGGTATCCTGCTCGCATTTTGA
>NC_045737.1:37477693-37479434 GCF_008692095.1 Etheostoma spectabile | reverse complement strand
TGTACACTAACTCCCCCCCCCCCCCCCCCCCACCCCCCCCCCCCCCCACCCCCGCCCCCCCCCCCCCCCCCCACCCCCCCCCCCCCCCCCCCACCCCCCCCCCCCCCCACCCCCCCCCCCACCAGACATGTGTGACGACGATGAGACCACCGCCCCTGGTCTGTGGACAACGCGCCGGTCTGGTGAAGGCGGGCTTTGCCGGGGACGACGCCCCAGGGCCGTGTTCCCCTCCACGTGGGACGCCCCCGTCACAAGGTACACAAGAGCGTCCATTTAAAGGTCCCATGGCATGAAAATGTCACTTTATGAGGTTTTTAACATTAATATGAGTTCCCCCCCAGCCTGCCTATGGCCCCCCCAGTGGCTAGAAATGATGATAGGTGTAAACCGAGCCCTGGGTATCCTGCTCTGCCTTTTGAGAAAATGAAAGCTCAGATGGGCCGATCTGGAATCTGGCCCCTTATGAGGTCATGAGGGACAAAAGCTACAGACTCAGAAATGGCACATACTAAGGAAAGCTCGTTGTGGGACTGGCTCTAGTGGCTGTGATTCTGGACCAAGGGAAAGAGACTTCAGATACAGTATTAGGGACCACTAAGGTCTATATAAAAGAGACTTCAATAACAGTATTAGAGACCTCTAAGGTCTATATAAAAGAGACTTCAGATACAGTATTAGGGACCACTAAGGTCTATATAAAAGAGACTTCAGATACAGTATTAGGGACCACTTACGGTATATAAAAGAGACTTCAGGATACCAAGTATAGGGACCCACTAAGGTCTATATGTAAGCATCCAAAGAGCACCATGTCATGGGACCTTTAAACATTTTAAAAAACTTGAAAAACTTAAAAAAACTTAAAAAACATGGAAGGGAACATATGCCCCTGGGTCAATGTTTGTAGATTTTTTTCTGCCATTTTTTATTTTTTTAAGCTTTTTTTCACTTTTTTTAACATATTGTATTTTAAACTATTGTCAAAAATTTTTAAAACTTTTTCTAGCAATTCTTTGTCAACTTTTTTCAACGTTATTTATTTTTTTCAAATTGTGAAGCTTTTCCAACTATTTTTCTATCTATTTCAACCTTCTTCTCTTCTCCTCACCCCCCCCCCCCCCCCCCCCCCCCCCAGGGCGTGATGGTCGGCATGGGTCAGAAAGGACTCGTACGTGGGCGATGAGGCCCAGAGCAAGGGGCATCCTGACCCTGAAGTACCCCATCCGAGCACGGATCATCACCAACTGGGGACGATGGAGAAGATCTGGCACCACACCTTCTACAACGAGCTGCGCGTGGCCCCCGAGGAGCACCCCACCCTGCTGAGGAGGCGCCGCTCAACCCCAAAAGCCAACCGGAGGAGAGACCCCAGATCATGTTGCGAGACCTTCAACGTGCCCGCCATGTACGGGCAACAGGCCGTGCTGTCGCTCTACGCCTCGGGACGCACCACCGGGATCGGTGCAACTGTATTATTATTATTAATTCATTATTAAGGCAACACTGTTGAAGTCATAAAAATCAACGTGATCAAAACACAGACATTGGTTCAATGTTTTTAAAAACAAAGAGTGTACCGTGTGTCATCTGCGTGGGTCGTTACTATGCTATTCTTAATTTATCCACAGCAACGTATTCTATAGATTACATTGAAAATGAAAGCTCAGATGGGCCGATCTGGAATCTGGCCCCTTATGAGGTCATGAGGGACAAAAGCTACAGACTCAGAAATGGCACATAC
>NC_045737.1:37477617-37477683 GCF_008692095.1 Etheostoma spectabile | reverse complement strand
TCGTTGTGGGACTGGCTCTAGTGGCTGTGATTCTGGACCAAGGGAAAGAGACTTCAGATACAGTAT
>NC_045737.1:37477510-37477607 GCF_008692095.1 Etheostoma spectabile | reverse complement strand
TAAGGTCTATATAAAAGAGACTTCAATAACAGTATTAGAGACCTCTAAGGTCTATATAAAAGAGACTTCAGATACAGTATTAGGGACCACTAAGGTC
>NC_045737.1:37476026-37477485 GCF_008692095.1 Etheostoma spectabile | reverse complement strand
TATCCTGAAAGTCTCGTTTATTATAGAGCCTTGTAGTGGTCCCTAATATGTAGCTGAAGTCTCTTTAATATATGAGCCTTAGTGTCCCCTAATACTGTATCTGAAGTTCTTCTTTTATATAGACCGAGAGGTCTCTCTAATACTGTTATTGAGGTCTCTTTTATAGGAGACCTGTGGGTCCCCTCAATACGTGTATCTGAAGTCTCTTTCCTGGTCCAGACATCACCGCCACTAGAGCCCAGTCCCACAACGGCCTTTTCCTTAGTATTGCCATTTCTGAGTTGTAGCTTTTGTCCTCATGTACCTCATAACGGGGCCAGATTCGATCGTCCATCTGAGCTTTTCATTTTCTCAAAAGGCGAGCATGATACCCCTGGCTCGGTTTACACCTAACACTTGCTAGCCACTGGTGGGGCCATAGGCGCTGGGGGGGAACGCATATTAATTTAAAACCCATAAGTGCATTTTCATGCCATGGGACCTTTAACTGGACGCTCTTGTGTACCTGTGTACGGGGGCGTCCCACGGAGGGGACACGCCCTGGGAGATCGTCGTCCCCGGCAAGCCCAACGTCCTTCACCAACCGTACCTTGTCCCACAGGTACCAGGCTGTGGTCTCATCGTCGTCACACATTTCTGGGGGGGGGGGGGGGGGGGGGAGGGGGAGGAGGGGGGGGGGGGGGGGCAGTATTAGGGACCACTAAGGTCTATATGTAAGCATCCAAAGAGCACCATGTCATGGGACCTTTAAACATTTTAAAAACTTGAAAAACTTAAAAAAACTTAAAAACATTGGAAGGGAACATATGCCCCCTGGGTCCAATGTTTGTAGATTTTTTTTCTGCATTTTTTATTTTTTTAAGCTTTTTTTCACTTTTTTTAACATTATTGTATTTTATTAACTATTGTCAAATTTTTAAAACTTTTTCTAGCAATTCTTTGTCACTTTTTTTTCAACGTTATTTTATTTTTTTCAAATTTTGTGAAGCTTTTTCCAACTATTTTTTCTCTCCTATTTCAACCTTCTTCTCTTCCTCCTCCCCCCCCCCCCCCCCAGGGCGTGATGGTCGGCATGGGTTCAGAAGGACGCGTACGGGTCGATGAGGCCCAGAGCAAGAGGGGCATCCTGACCCTGAAGTACCCCATCGAGCACGGCATCATCACCAACTGGGACGACATGGAGAAGATCTGGCACCACACCTTCTACAACGAGCTGCGCGTGGCCCCCGAGGAGCACCCCACCCTGCTGACGGAGGCGCCGCTCAACCCCAAAGCCAACCGGGAGAAGATGACCCAGATCATGTTCGAGACCTTCAACGTGCCCGCCATGTACGTGGCCATCCAGGCCGTGCTGTCGCTCTACGCCTCGGGACGCACCACCGGTGAGTCGGTGCAACTTTATTATTATTATTAATTATTATTTAAGGCACAACACTGTTGAAGTTCATAAAAATCAAAG
>NC_045737.1:37469022-37476016 GCF_008692095.1 Etheostoma spectabile | reverse complement strand
TTATTTAAGGCACAACACTGTTGAAGTTCATAAAAATCAAAGTGATCAAAACACAGACATTGGTTCCAATGTTTTTAAAAAGCAAGAAGTGTACCTTGTGTCATTCTGCGTGGGGTCCGTTAATTATCAGCCATTATAATTACATTTAATTATATTTTGACTTTGGGTCAAAAGAGAAAATTAACACTTTTGTTATGCTTTTCCCCCCCGGTGAGTTTGACACATTTTTGTCCCAATTTTTTACCGTTTTAGTTTACATTTTTTACACTTTCTGACGTTTATGTCCCTTTCTCTTTTTTTTTTACAGTTTTGTCCCTTTTTTTACACTTTCTGACGTTTATGTCCCTTTTTACTTTACATTTTGTCCCTTCTATTTTCACTTTCTGATTTATGTCCTTTTTTTTTTTTTTTTTACATTTGTCCCTTTTTCTTTTACACTTTCTACATTTTGTTGTCCTTTTTTCTTTTTTTTACATTTTGTCCCTTTTTTTTTTACACTTTCTGACGTTTTGTCCCTTTTTTTTCTTTTTTTTTTACATTTCTCTTCACTTTTTGACACTTTCTGATGATGTTGTCGCCCCTTTTTTTGTACCTTTTTTTTTTTTACTGCTTTTTTAACTACCACCAGTACGCCACGGACCCAACTTATTACCATTAATGTTTATTAGGACACAACCTGTTAGGTTCATAAAAATCAAAGTGATCAAAAACAGACATTTGTTCCAATGTTTATAAAAAGCAAAGGTGTACCTGTGTCATTCTGTGGGGGTCCGTAATTATCAGCCATTATAATTACATTTATTTATTTTGACTTTGGGTCAAAAGAGAAATTAACATTTAGCTTTCCCCCCGGATTTGACACATTTTTGTCCCAATTTTTACGTTTTAGTTTACATTTTTACACTTTCTGACCTTATGCCCTTTTCTTTTTTTTTTTTTACGTTTTGTATTTTTTTCCACTTTTTTTTTTTCTGGGTTTTTTATTGTGTGTCCTTTTTTTTTTTTTTTTTTTTTTTTTCTTTTTTTTTTACTTTTGCCCTTTTTTTTTTTTTTTTTTACTATTACTTTCTGAGTTTTGTCCCTTTTTATTCATTTTTTCCTTTATTTTTTACTACTTTTACACTTTCTGATTATGTCCTTTTTTTTTTTTTTTTTTTTTTCCTTTTTTTTTAGTTTTGTCCCTTTTTTTTTTTTACACTTTCTGACATTTGTTCCTTTTTTCTTTTTTTTACATTTTGCCCCTTTTTTTTTTTTTTTACCTTATCTGACGTTTATGTCCTTTTACTATTGACATTTTGTCCCTTCTATTTTACACTTTCTGAGGTTTATGTCCTTTTTACTATTAGACAATTTTGTCCTTCTATTTTACACTTCTGAGTTTAGGTCCTTTTTCTTTTTTTTTTACATTTTGTCCCTTTTTCTTTTTACACTTTCTGACATTTTGTTCCTTTTTTCTTTTTTTTACATTTTGACCCTTTTTTTTTTACACTTTCTGACTTTTATGTCCCTTTTTACTATTTGACATTTTGTCCCTTCTATTTTACACTTTCTGACGTTTTTGTCCCTTTTTACTATTTACATTTTTTCCCTTCTATTTTACACTTTCTGAGGTTTATGTCCCTTTTTACTATTTACATTTTGTCCCTTCTATTTTACACTTTCTGACGTTTATGTCCTTTTTTCTTTTTTTTTACATTTTGTCCCTTCTATTTTACACTTTCTGACATTTTGTTCCTTTTTTCTTTTTTTTACATTTTGTCCCTTTTTTTTTTACACTTTCTGACGTTTTTATCCCTTTTTTTTCTTTTACATTTCTGTCACTTTTTGGACACTTTCTGATGATGTTGTCGCCCCTTTTTTTGTACCTTTTTTGTTTGTTACACTTATTTTTCTGAATTCATGGTCAATAAACCTTGTTGGATTTTTAAATTTAAATCTAACTTTTCACTCAAAAAAGCTGAAATTAGGAATTATTTTGACCATATGACAATATTAGAGAAATATGTGTTGATAGATAACCAAAGACTTGTGTATTTCAGAGTTGAGTCAGAATACTGTTTAGAAACCGTTTTTCTTTTTTCTTCAAATGCTAAAAAAATGAATAAAACAACTCAAAATTCAATGAAAGTAGTGATCATTAACTGTACTTGCAAACCTGTAACCATCCATCCATGAACATAGATTGAACCTCTGATTGGTTAGTTGTGTTTGGGTTGTTGTTGCTGTTATCCCTTTTTGTTTTTGTCCCTTTTTATTTTATTTATTTTTTACTTTTTGTCCCTTTTTTTTGACACTTTCTGATCTTGTTGTCTTTTTTTTTTTTTTTTACAATTTTTGTCCCTTTTTTTTACAATTTTTGTTTTGTTTTTACCATTTTTCTGACCTTTTTTGTCCCTTTTTAAAAGACCCCGGGATCTACCTTCCACATACCTGTTCACCCCTATATGTAGACTACACCTGGTGGCTAAGACTTCCTGGTACCTTCAAAACAAAAGCACTAAAACTAACCCAAATAAAATACTAATGGCTGTATAATTCAAGCAAAACTGAAATTAAATAACTAAAATAATCAGCCTATATATATATATATATATATAATATATATATATATATATATACACACACAAAATAATGACTAGCTCCAACAGGTGTCTTGTGTTTGTGGTCTCAGGGATCGTGCTGGACTCGGGTGACGGTGTGACCCACAACGTTCCCATCTACGAGGGCTACGCCCTGCCGCACGCCATCATGCGTCTGGACCTGGCGGGTCGGGATCTGACCGACTACCTCATGAAGATCCTGACCGAGCGCGGCTACTCCTTCGTCACAACCGGTAAACGCTTCACGCCGGCACCGGCGTTAAGTCCTAAAATCTAGACGCACGTTTCGCTCCTGTTAGTAAAATTCTTTTTTTTTAAATATAAAGCAGCTTTTTATTGCATGTGTCCCGAAAAAAAGCTTAGAAATTAGACTTGCCTTTATTGATCCTTTTGGGATGATTCCCGCAAGGAAATTGAAAAATTCCAGCAGCAGTTTTAGCAAAAACAAAATAGATAAAAAAAGACAGTATAAAGACAACAAAATAACAATAAGAAGAAGAAGAAAAAGAAGAATCTTCGTCAAATTAAGACAAAAAAAGACCATAAATTATTATCAAAAGGGTCAGTTTTGAGTCCAGTGTTAAAGTGATAAAGTGACCAGGTATTAATGTAAGTCCAGGTGTGTGTGTGTGTGTGTGTGTGTGTGTGTGTGTGTGTGTGTGTGTGTGTAAATGGAAGAAGAAGAAGAAATGGCAGCGTATTCAGTTTGATGTAGAGCTGCGAACATCAATCAAATAATCAGTTAGTTGTCAGCTATTAAGTTCATTTTCTACGAGACAAAAGTCAAACTTCTCCGACTCCAGCTCGTTTAATGTGAATATTGTTCTAGTTTCTTCTCTCCTCTCTGACACTAAACTGAATATCTTTGAGTTTGGGGACAACACAAGACATTTTAGGACGTCATCTTGGGCTTTTGGGAAACACTGATCAACATTTTTCACCATTTTCCGACATTTTGTACAACAACTAATCCATAAATCGAGAAAATAATCAACAATTAAAATAATCGTTAGTTGCAGCTCTACTTTGATGCAAAGTCTTGACATCAATACTCCGTCTTTGACCATCTAAACTCTTCTTCTTGAGCTTTTTGAGTAGCTTCTGATTTCCTTTCGTTAAATGCGGTGTTGTTTTTGTTGTTCCCAGCTGAGCGTGAGATCGTGCGCGACATCAAGGAGAAGCTCTGCTACGTGGCTCTGGACTTTGAGAACGAGATGGCCACCGCCGCCTCCTCCTCCTCGCTGGAGAAGAGCTACGAGCTGCCCGACGGCCAGGTCATCACCATCGGCAACGAGCGGTTCCGCTGCCCCGAGACGCTGTTCCAGCCCTCCTTCATCGGTGTGTAGTGTATATAGTGCAGGGTAGCGTATCGTTACCTACTGGTACCAAAACCAGGACTTTGATACCGGTTCCTAAACACTAGTTTTTTTTCCAACAAAAAAAAAAAAAAGCATTTTGCCACAAATCTTTTCAGATACTCCTCAGCTCCGGCTACGTGAGCCCGTCTCTCTGTGTGTAACGTAGAGTTTTTCCTGCGTGTTTTCATGACATGTAACGTTAGCCAGCCAATCACAAGCATAGTTAGGTCTTGCTAGAAGCACGCTGCATGCTGATTGGCTCATTGACGCTGATGAGATTCACTACTTAGGTTTTGAATGACGCAGCATTTTTTAGAGGCAATTCGGTCGGTGCCTAAAAATAATCGACTTCAGCACCCGAGCCCTTAGTATCAGGTCTAGTATCAACTGTTGGTCTCAGGATCCTCGTGCACCTGGTGTTGGAGCTGAATCCTGCTCCGGTCTCAGGGGTCAGTCAATTAGTAGTCAGAATCTCAGATGTTGATGTGTGAATCCTTTTTATTACGTAGGATATTCTAGAGACAACTGCAGGGATCAAGCTATCACAGCTCTCTCCCAAATTTGTCTGGCTTCTCGGCTCTTGAACCCCTGGTCTTATCTACTAAGGGAGGGGGGGGGGGGGGGGGGGGGGGGGGTCACCAGCTGACAGTGGTGTGATGTGTTCGTGTGCTTATTCGTTATCTTTTCAGTTGGAATGTGACTGAAAGTTTATGACCCTTTCAGGACCTGCAGAGAAAAGATAACATGACCTGCTCCACTTTTAGTTGGGCTGTAAAGAGGGACTGGAACCAGACTCAGGACGCGGACCCTAATCATCATTTCTGCTTCTGGCATATTTAGGAGAACTGGATTATAACAGAATGTACCAGAACATCTTATGTTATAGAACAGAAGCATTGCAAAACAACTTAATGCATGAACAACATGTCTTAATTTTTGTTGAAATAATGCTTTTGCCTTTTGGCTTAAATGTATAATGAATAATGCAACTCACACACAGTGTCTGAACACATATAACATTTTAAATTCCAACACTGGACAGGTATGGAGTCCGCTGGGATCCACGAAACGGCGTACAACAGCATCATGAAGTGTGACATCGACATCCGCAAGGACCTGTACGCCAACAACGTGCTGTCCGGCGGCACCACCATGTACCCGGGTATCGCTGACCGCATGCAGAAGGAGATCACGGCTCTGGCTCCCAGCACCATGAAGATCAAGGTGACCAACTCTCAAACACCAAACAGCCAAAAGTATGTGGACGCCTGAAAAATACACCTGTAGATGATAGATGGAGGCGGCTTTATTTAATCAGCAACAGGGTGATTTAAAGGTGTGTATGTGAAACATTAAAGAGCAGTTAAAAAGCAAGTGGCAGCACTTTAACACTTCCAGGTAAATACAGAGACACAGAGACACTTCCAGGTAAATACAGAGACACAGAGACACTTCCAGGTAAATACAGAGACACAGAGACACTTACAGGTAAATACAGAGACACTTCCAGGTACATACATAGATCACAGAGCACTAGGAAATACAGAGACACGTAAGGGAAATACAGAGAAAATGAGACACTTCCAGGTAAATACAGAGAACAGAGACAATCAAGGTAAATACAGAGAAACAGAGGACACTACAGGTAAATACATAGACACAGAGACACTTACAGGTAAAGGCAGGAGACATGGAGGACACCTTACAGTAAAGACAGAGGAACGCTCCAGGTAAATCAGAGACATAGAGACATTAAGGTAAATACGAGCATGCGACACTTACAGGAAATACAGAGACACAGAGACACTTCAGGTAAACGAGCCACAGAGTGAACTTCCAGGTAACACAAGCACTTTCCTAGACGAGACACAGAGACACTTACAGGAAACTACAGAGACACAGAGACATCTACACGGGTAAAACAGAGGACACAAGAGACACTTACGGTAAATACAGGAGACTTCCAGGTAAATACAGAGACACAGAGACATTACAGGTTAAAACAGAGACACAGACACTTACAGGTTAAATACAGAGACACAGAGACACGTACAGTAACGACAGGACACGAGCGGACACTTACAGGTAAAGACAGAGACACAGAGCCAATACAGGTAAACAGAGACACAGATGGACATTAAGTAATACGAGTACATTGAGACCACTTACAGGTAAATACAGAGACACAGAGACACTTACAGGTAAATACATAGACACACTTTCACTCATATCTTCAAAATAAAAGCCTTTTTTGCCAAAGTCAGACTTAAAAGACTCAGTCACCATGAACAGTTTTAAATGTTCTATCAGACTGTAACTGATTCAGAGTCTGCTCTTTAGACTTTGCTCTAATTTTCGGGACAATTAGGGTGGGATATGGGACTATTGCGTGGAATTTGGGACCAAGAAAACCATCGATAGATTAATCGACTATGTAGATAATCAGCTGGTTATGTAGTTGCTACCCCGAGCTGCTCCACCAACCTGATTTCCTTCTTCTCTGCAGATCATCGCCCCCCCGGAGCGTAAATACTCCGTCTGGATCGGCGGCTCCATCCTCGCCTCCCTCTCCACCTTCCAGCAGATGTGGATCAGCAAGCAGGAGTACGACGAGGCCGGCCCCAGCATCGTCCACCGCAAGTGCTTCTAAACCGCCATCGTTGTCCCATCCGGGGCAACAAGACGCTGCGGGGCGCAACAACGAGATCTTCAACATCGCCAGGTGGCGGCTACCCTGTACATATGTTATTTATTCCTTTTGTTATGTGATGTTGTGATGAATGTAAAAGCTTTGAGGTACGATACACTCCAGCTCGGACCAACTGAGGAAAAATGGGGAAAAGACCAAAAAAGGAAAAGCAAGACAAATAAAGTCCATTTATTTTCACGTACAACTGCTGTCTGTTGTTTCAAATCAGTGAAGAGTCACACTTCTACATAGAGGAAGGCATATTATTATTATTAAGACCAGTTATTTCATGCATCAGGAAACTATGCATCCTGATAAAGTTCCCTTGGCCTTTGGAATTAACCCCC
>NC_045737.1:37465073-37469012 GCF_008692095.1 Etheostoma spectabile | reverse complement strand
CACACACACACACACACATCATCACACACACATACACACACATCATCACACACCCTTCACCATACATAGAGATTGGGGTATTTAAATAAAACCATAAGATCATCTCTCAAGGCAAATCAAATCCGCTATTAGTCTAACTGAAATAACACCATGCCAACCTCTCTGTGTGTGGTAATAAATTAAAAGTAATACTTTATGAAGCTAAAGCTCCAAAATAAACAAAGGATTCACCTTTAAAGCTGCAGTAGGATGTTCTGCGGAAAAAGGGGAGTTAGCCAAAACTTTGAACAAGCACACCTTACAGGTCCCTCCCCTTGCTCTCTGCGCGCTACAGCCCCCTCCACAGCTCTCCCTCACAGCGGGGCCTACCGTGAACGCGCAGGCTAGTAGCAGGGCCACGATGCTTTCCACATCCTCATGGACATACAGGGATTATTCTGAGGAGGGTATAGCTTATGTAAAAAATTGCTTATTTAAAATATTTCTATAAAAGTGTTGTAAATTCTTTTCAATAAAGGGTTTAAATAGTTTTTATGTAATCGCTCTTTGTGAGAACAAAAGTAGCCCGTTTTCACAATACAGAATACCTTTGGATCCATTTAAAACAGTAAACTTTCAGTATGAATGATGAATCAGTGGGAAGCTAATAAGCCAAGGAATAACAACATCTTAGAAATATGTCTTAGGTTTTATTAGCATATGGTCAAAAAATCAGCTTTTTTTGCAACGTACTCCTGCACAAGGATACTGACATTTTGATCTGGACTGACAGGCGACTCCTTCACGTGCCTCTGTGTCTGGGCATGTCCGACCTGTTGAGGAGCACAAGAATTGTTGTCAGTACATTTGATTTACAAATTACATCCTGAGGGGGAAGAAAACGTATGTTTAAAAAATAATCAAAAATAGAATTCTGCCTTGCCAAACGTTGACGGGACAGCGCACAATTAAAGTAGTTTAACCATAGCTACATGTGTTGTGATTGACAAAAAAACATTTTGGCTTACTAAATGTAGGCATCGAAACAATATTAGTTATACTGAGGGTGAAGGAGTTTGCAAGTAAAGTTAATCTTCACCTGCTACAACATTCCTGCCGTGCCACAAGCTACGCAGTAAACTGAGATTTGCGCTATCACCAGTGTACTGAAAGTGAACTGTAACCATCGATATCTTAGTTGTGTAGTTCTTAAAAAATGAAACAAATCAAGCAGGGATACTTACATGTCGAGCAGAAATGTGGCTAACGCTAGCTCTGAATCCGTGTTGAATCCTTTCAGGAGGCGTAGCTCCCTCGTGAAGCTGACACCCCACCCACGTCAAAAAATTCAGCAAATAGTCTGAATGGTTAGTGCTCCGTTTGTGCAGGTTTGTGCCGTTAAAATTTTCGTTTGTGCAGTTTTGGTTTCTGAGATATTAAAAATTATTTTTTAGCTCCATCTAGAGTTCACCATCCCCCCATATCGCTCCAAAACAAACACAGTGGCGCTAGTTAGTTAGTGCTCCGTTTGTGCAGGTTTGTTTGTGTCGAGATATTAAAAGTTTTATAATTTGGCCGATGACGTCACCGTCACCCTATCATGTTCCAAACAAACCAAGTGGGCTGTCTTTAATTCTTCAGATTTTCAGCTGTTGTACAAGTCTTGTTTGGAGCAAAATGGGGGCGGAGACGTCCATCGGCCAAAATTATAACTTATATATCTCGAAAACAAAAGCTGCACAAACGACAGGTTAAACTGCACAAAGGAAACACGCACTAACGAACTAGCCACTTTGGTTTGTTTTGGAGCGATATGGGGGGATGGTGACGTCATCGGCCAAAATTATAACTTTTAATATCTCAAAGACGAAAGCTGCACAAACGAAAATTTTAACGGCACAAACCTGCACAAACGGAGCACTAACCATTCAGACTATTTGCTGAATTTTTTGACGTGGGTGGGGTGTCAGCTTCACGCAGCTCTGAAAAACCGCTCCGATGTTGACCCTCGTTTTATTTCGGGCTCGGTTTAGTTCTTTCTTTTTAGCTCGCTTTTCGTCATCGGTCTTCTTCTGTTCCCGTCTTTGTTTTCTGAGCAGGTGTCACTCGAGAAATTTGCAGTTTTCCTGAAAAGTGTGATTAGCAAAGCAGCAGTGCACTGCAATCTTGAGCTTGAACGGTGGTAGCGCTGTGCGGGGGAGGGTATGAGCAGCGCGTACACGAGAGTGATTGACACTGCTAAGACAGTCCTCTTGACTCTGATTGGCTGTTTCTGACCGGGAGCGGTGTTTTTCTGCAAGTGGCAGTAGGAGCACAGGGAGGGGACACAGGAGCTTGATTTTTTCACAGATTATCTGTCTCATATTCTACTGTCAGGACATAGTGGCAGTTTTAACAAATATGTAAAAAATACATTTTTAAAAAAGTTACCTACTGAAGCTTTAAGTGTGGTCATCCTTGTATATAAATAATTAATATATAAATTAATATTTAACAATTAAACAGTGTCATGATTTAACAACAGTCATCCTTGGCAGCGCAGGCTTTTTGTTGTTATGTTATACATATAAACTATATATAGATATTATGTATACTCTACTATACTATACTTGTTTCACCCCCAGAAAACCCCAATGACATGACATCATCCAGGTTGTTTTTTATTTCCCAAACAGAAATGCATCATAAGGAGAAAATAACCTTTATCAGATCTGATCTTAGTGTCACCTGTTGTCATCACTCTACAGATGGAGGCAGAACACGCATGCGCAGTCCGGTGTCTGCATCTTTACTAAGAAGAAATCATATTTCATTTTTTCATTAACTACAAAATAATACGCTCTGCTGCTCCATCAAGCACGCGGGAGTTAATCAGGACTGTACCGGAAGTGTGTTCGGTATCTTTCAAAATAAAGGTTATGATCAAATGGCAACTTTTCCACGTTATTTCAGCTTTGGGGGGCCTAAATAGGGCAACAAGGAAATTAGTAACAACCGCTGTATGACCACAAGTATGTGGACAGTAACGTAACAGGAATCCAAGTGTTTCAACAGCAAAGGGAGAATAAAAAGTTTTATTCTGAAAGTCCACGCCGGAAGCGGTTTGCTTTGCCATAGCTAGCTTGTAGCTCGGCTAATAAACGGCTCTCGGTGTTATGGTGTTCGCTGTCAGTCGGAGAGAAGCGGGGCCGTGATAGACGTCTGACCGGGGCTCTGAAGAGACAGACTGGGGGTTTAAAATCAGACCGGGTCGCTCTGGAATGAGGTCTGGGTGAGTAGCGTTATAACGGACGTTAAGAACCGTTAATAACCGTTAGCCCGACATTTTTAAATCCTCACCGTGTTGAACGGGGTTTAACGGAGCAGGTGAACACGGCGGTTGGCTGTCTTCACACGATAACTTGTCCGTTAAAAAACTATATTTATTCAATTATTAATTTTTAGAAGTCTTCCGCAGATAAAACTGTCTTTAATATTTTTATTTTTGCGTTTTTTTTTAAACGCAACGTTTCTGAAAATACGATGTTATTTGGGGTGTGACCATGAAAGCCTTCAAAATAAGAGTGTTTTAGTTCAAGTAAAAAGACCAAAAAATACACCGATAAATTAGCAACAATTGGATGTTTCCAATAGATATTGTCCCGGTTTCGTCCTAGGATCAGATGTAGGCCAACTCAGATAAATGAATAATTAATCTCGTTTCACTAAAGATAAGAGGAATTTAAATTTGAATAATAAAATAGTATGAAATGTGTGTGTAGGCGGGAGGGCTCCTGACAGAAATAGATGGTCTGTTATTTGAGTGTAGGCTAGTATGAGTACTAGTAGTAGTAGTAGTAGTACAGTCAGTAGTAAATAAGAGTAGAATAAACCAGATTACCCTCAGAGCAGTCTGAAGGTAAGCTGTTGTGGTGGGATGTGGGCGGGGCTTACAGGTAGACCCCCCCCCCCCCCCCCCCC
>NC_045737.1:37462611-37465063 GCF_008692095.1 Etheostoma spectabile | reverse complement strand
CACACACACACACACATTCATTTAGTAGAATATTATCAGCATTGATTTAAAATTCATTTTAAATCATATTTAAAAT
Source organism: Etheostoma spectabile (assembly GCF_008692095.1). NCBI lineage: Eukaryota > Metazoa > Chordata > Actinopteri > Perciformes > Percidae > Etheostoma > Etheostoma spectabile. Next base: position 37,464,987 of record NC_045737.1, on the reverse strand, counting down.
GAATTGTGTCAGATTAGGGACTGATTGTTATTTATTTAAGGGGCCACCGGATGAGATTGGGACTCTTTAGTCAAAATAGACTTGACCCTCCCTTTGCCAGAGATACATTCTCTATGACCTTCCAAAATATTTGGGATGCCCCCAACAGACTGTAGGGGTGTATGGGTCAGACCATTCTGCTAGCGATGGGGGGCCGAGACTAAAGTAAAATATCCACCAAACAAGCAACTTTGAAATTTTGCTAAAGTTTTCATGAAAACAAAAGTTGGGTGACATCCTAGACTAAAAAATGTTGGGTGACCACCCATCCAAGACTAAAAAATGTTGGGTGACCACCCGTCCTAGACTAAAAAATGTTGGGTGACCACCCATCCAAGACTAAAAAATGTTGGGTGACCACCCATCCTAGACTAAAAAATGTTGGGTGACCCCCCCATCCTAGACTAAAAAATGTTGGGTGACCACCCATCCTAGACTAAAAAATGTTGCGTGACCGCCCATTCAGACTAAAATGTTGGTTGACCGCCCCCTAACTAAAAAATTTGGGACCGCCCATCCTAGACTAAAAAATGTTGGGTGACCACCCATCCTAGACTAAAAAATTTGGGTGACCCACCATCCTAGACTAAAAAATGTTGGGTGACCACCCATCCTAGACTAAAAAATGTTGGGTGACCACCCATCCTAGACTAAAAAATGTTGGGTGACCCCCCATCCTAGACTAAAAAATGTTGGGTGACCCCCCCATCCTAGACTAAAAAATGTTGGGTGATCACCCATCCTAGACTAAAAAATGTTGCGTGACCACCCATCCTAGACTAAAAAATGTTGGTGACCCCCATCCTAACTAAAATGTTGGTGACCACCCATCCTAGCACTAACTAAAAATGTTGTGGACCCCCCCCACCAGACTAAAATGTTGGGTGACCACCATCCTGACTAAAAAATGTGGGTGACCCCCCCATCCTAGACTAAATTTTGGACAAAATGCCCACCTCCAGACTATAAAATGTTTGGTGACCCCCCCCTCCTAGACTAAAAAATGTTGGGTGACCCCCCCCATCCTAGACTAAAAAATGTTAGGTGACCCCCCATCTAGACTAAAAAATGTTGGTACCCCCATCCTCCTAAGACTAAATGTTGGGTGACCCCCCCATCCTAGACTAAAAATGTTGGGTGACCACCATCCTAGACTAAAAAATGTGGTGACCCCCACCTAGACTAAAAATTTGGTACCCACCTCCAGACTAAAATGTTGTGTGACCCCCCCCATCCTAGACTAAAAATGTTGGGTGACCACCCATCCTAACTAAAAAATGTTGGGTGACCCCCCCATCCTAGACTAAAACATGTTGGGTGACCCACCCCATCCAGACTATAAAATGTTTGGTGACCCCCCCATCCTAGACTAAAAAATGTTGGGTGACCCCCCCATCCTAGACTAAAAAATGTTAGGTGACCCCCCCACCTAGACTAAAAAATGTTGGGTGACCACCCATCCTAGACTAAAAAATGTTGGGTGACCCCCCCATCCTAGACTAAAAAATGTTGGGTGACCCCCCATCCTAGACTAAAAAATGTTGGGTGACCCCCCCATCCTAGACTAAAAAATGTTGGTGACCCACATCCAGCCTAAAAATGTTGGGGACCACCCATCCTAGACTAAAAATGTTGGTTACCACCCATCCTAAACTAAAAAATGTTGGGTGACCACCCATCCTAGACTAAAAAATGTTGGGTGACCCCCCCATCCTAGACTAAAAAATGTTGGGTGACCCCCCATCCTAGACTAAAAAATGTTGGGTGACCACCCATCCTAGACTAAAAAATGTTGCGTGACCACCCATCCTAGACTAAAAACTGTTGGGTGACCCCCCATCCTAGACTAAAAAATGTTGGGTGACCACCCATCCTAGACTAAAAAATGTTGGGTGACCCCCCCCCATCCTAGACTAAAAAATGTTACACCGTTTTTGTGTGTGTGTCCTGAATAAAGAGTATGATAATGATGATTTATTAGGTAAGTAGCCGTGTAATAAGCCACCTTGTCGGGGTTGTATTCGCTCTAATGACCGACTCGCTCTTGGTTTGTGGAAGACCTAGGTGCATGTATTTGACGGGGGTTTAGGGGTCTTTAAAGATAAAACTTGCCACAGAAGTTCACTGGGGACCAACAAAAACCATTGGATCTAAGGACAGGAAAACAGTTGTTTTATGCTAACATTGATTTTACATTCATTCAGTTTAGGAGAAAGCCCAAAACGACACCTAAAGCCCTATAATGGTAGGGAAAACCTTGGAAATAACAGTTTAAGGTATTGCATCACTCGCCATTTTCTTTCTCTTGCCTTGTGATAATAAGCAGACTGGGGGGGG
>NC_045737.1:37457764-37462601 GCF_008692095.1 Etheostoma spectabile | reverse complement strand
GGGGGGGGGGGGGGGAGATGTGGTTGAATGCAGCTTGCAGATCTGCTTTTATTTAACTTGTTTTTTTTTGCTTTCCATAGTGACTAGAACCAGACAGGAGCAATAATAACGAGAACCATGGTGACCAAGAAGATCCGGACGGAGTACATGAAGAAGTTCAGGGATCCCAGATGGGAGACGTTTTCTAAATGTTACGAGGACTCTCTGAAGTACCGCCTCACCCGGCGGGTGATGGAGCACTCCCACAAGCCCTGGATCTGGGAGGGCTGGGACAGCGGCTCAGAGTCCAGCGGCTGGTCCACGCCGAGGCTCAACAGGAACAAGATCGCCCCTCTGTCCCTCCCACCGCCGCCCCCCCCCACGGAAGTGAAGCAGAGCCCGTCCAACCCCGGGCCGAGACCTCCTGCCGAGGATGGAGAGACGGAGGAGGGAGTGGGGGAGGCACCGGTTGGAGATGCTACAGCGACCGCAGGTGAGGAGACAGTTACCGCCACTCATAGGCGTAGATTTCAGGGGGTGCAGGGGATCTGTCCCCCCTAGTCCAGTCTATATACACGATGTCACTCATAGGCGTAGATTTCAGGGGGTGCAGGGGATCTGTCCCCCCTAGTCCAGTCTATATACACGATGTCACTCATAGGCGTAGATTTCAGGGGGTGCAGGGGATCTGTCCCACTCCTAGTCTCAGTCTATAATCACGATGTCACTCATGGCGTAGATTTAGGGGGTGCAGGGGATCTGTCCCCCCCTTAGTCCAGTCTATATACACGATGTCACTCATAGGCGTAGATTTCAGGGGGTGCAGGGGATCTGTCCCCCCTAGTCCAGTCTATATACACGATGTCACTCATAGGCGTAGATTTCAGGGGGTGCAGGGGATCTGTCCCCCCTAGTCCAGTCTATATACACGATGTCACTCATAGGCGTAGATTTCAGGGGGTGCAGGGGATCTGTCCCCCCTAGTCCAGTCTATATACACGATGTCACTCATAGGCGTAGATTTCAGGGGGTGCAGGGGATCTGTCCCCCCCTTAGTCCAGTCTATATACACAATGTCACTCATAGGCGTAGATTTTAGGGGGTTCAGGGGATCTGTCCCCCCTAGTCCAGTCTATATACACGATGTCACTCATAGGCGTAGATTTCAGGGGGTTCAGGGGATCTGTCCCCCCCTTAGTCTAGTCTATATACACGATGTCACTCATAGGCGTAGATTTCAGGGGGTTCAGGGGATCTGTCCCCCCCTTAGTCTAGTCTATATACATGATGTTCCACTTTGGGGATTGCTCCGATGCTGCAGGAAATTCCGTGTTTTCACCAAAGTCCGTTACCTTCCTCTGTCTTTGTGTTTGCGTTCTAACCTCCGGTGGATTCATGAGGACTATGGTTACCTGGTCCTCAGATCTCTGCAGGTTAAATCCAGACCGCTAACTAGACTTAGACTTTGACTTAGACTTAGACTTAGACTTCTCTTTATTAATCCTTTTGGGATGACAAATTCCAGCAGCAGTTTTAGCAAGAAAAAAGAAATAGATAAAAAAGACAGTATAAAGACAACAAAGTAACAATAATAACAATAACAACAATAAGAACATTTGTCAAATAAACAAAGAAAAGACCATAAATTCTTATTAAAGCGTCAGTGTTGAGTCCAGTGTTGAAGTGATAAAGTGACCAGGTGTGAATTTAAGTCCAGGTGTTTTGTAATTTACCTGCTTCATGTAGTTCTACTCAAACGCGGTCAGTTTCAATAGCGCAGTTGGTAGAGCAGGGCGCCCGTATCTAGAGGTTAACTCCTCAACGCAGTGGGCGCGGGTTTGACTCCGACCTGGGGCCCTCTGCTGCATGCCATCCCCCTTTCATGTCTTCATCTGTCCTGTCAAATAAAGGCTGAAAATGCCCCAAAAAATTATCTTTAAAAAAACAGGGTCAGTTTCAGCAAATATGACTTAAAGTTACTTTTATAAGGCTTACCTACTGCACCTTTAAACCAAATCCTGACAGTAATCCCACCTGGGTGCCTGCTTAACATGAGAATACAGAGATTTACAACTGGCTGTAGTTTAGTGTAAGAGAATCTTTTCTGTTTTCTCTCTGGCTGAAATATTTTGGGCTAATCTAACGAAGCGCCAGGAGAAGTTTCTTTGTGTTCCTGTGTGAGCGGCGTCGCTCTGACAGAAAGAGGCCCAGACGCTGGTTTACCGTTGCTAAAAATATGTGGACTACAGGTTCAGTGATCAGATGGGACGGTTTCCTCCGGTTTAGACACCGAGCTGCGGATATAAAAGACCTTTTGTGTCTCATTTCCATGGCGTGCATTTCAGACGGGAGAGTGTCTGGGGACTGGCTCGGATTTTTAGAAGGTCTATTTACAGAATATTCAGCAACGTAATAAACTTAAAACCAGTATGTTGCCTTATTTGAGCTGCTAGCCAAAAGCCACCATGACTCAAACATCCTGTCCCAGTTTGCTCTGTATGGGGCAAAAAATACAGTTTTTATTATAATCTACTGAGGTTATAAAAAAACTGCTGATGCATTTCCTCCGAATGTCCCTTCTACACAACACATGAAGTTTGTTTTATGGGTCAAAATGGATGTCACAGTAACAGACATTAAGTATTAAAATTACAGTCACAATAATCAGACTTGGTTATAATCAAATCATCAGCATGAATGTAAACAAGTGTGACTTCCTGCTGCTACATACGCACAGAAAATCCATTAAAAAAAATTAAAAACATTCTACGTGACATCATGACTTAAACACACACGCCCACTTTCCACGCTGAGTTTAGGAAACATGACATATGGGACCCGATCCTCCGTCTCCTGTGTGAAAGTCCTGTGTTTTACCCGTCCACCCCCCCGACCAACCTCCCTACTCAGATTTTTGCCCTTCCATACTACTCGCTACGGCGTAGATTCACACGCCATCGCAGGGTAATGGAGGTCAAACGGCGTCGATAAACACGCTAAAAAACGAGTATGCGCCTTGATAAAGAATGTCGTAAAAACCAATGTTCGAGAAATATGCATATCTCTGTCCCCCTATTTTCCAGCTCTTTTCCTCTGAATGCAAAGAACCACAGGTCAAGTCTGGCATTTAACATATGGAAAGGGGTTTCTGGGGTTGCCAGGCCAACAACGGACCAATGAGAATGGATTTGAATGCACCAGGTGAAAAGGAACAGCCCCCCTGGTGCAGGGATGTATGTGTGTAATTTAGGAAAATTCAGCACTGGTTTCAGGGGGGGAAGCATGGATCCGGTCCGCTGTCAGCTGCAGTGTTATCATGTTGTTGTTTTGTGTCTGATTGTCTTTGTCTCGTCATTTTCATCATGCTGTTGCATTAAACCTTTTCTTAATTAGACCCTCAGCCTCCTTTTCCTCAGAGATCCAACAAACGAACTCGATGTTAGTTCCAAATTCTAACACGTGTCGTACATTCGACCATTTCCTGAGCTCAGTCTGGACTATTTGCCTCTGTGACTCCAACCTGCCGTGTGTGTTTTCTGTTTCCAAACCAGACGTCGTGGAGAACGGCGTGAACGAAGCCAGCGGCGGTTCAGAGGACTCGACGATAGACAGCGTCCCCGCTGACACCACGTCTTCCGACGGCGAGCCCGTGAACCCCGTGCCGAAGCGTCGTCACCGCCGCCGCACCCCTCGCTCGGAGCCGGGACGCCGGGACGGTTCCCACGACGACAAACCGGCCGTCGTCCGCAAACCGCCGAGAGCGAGGAGCACCCCGCCGGTCCTCGCCAAGGAGACGGAGAACCGGAGAACGCCCAGCCGACTGGACTGGAACGAGAGACAGACGGAGGTCAGACGGACGCCGAATGACGTGAGTGTTTGTCTCAATGAAGACGCTTTTACTCTACATTCATTAGGCAAAAACAGCTTTAACAGAAAAGTTGAGGAAATTAAATCTCCAATCTCGGGGTGTCAAGATTGTCCAAATCCACGATTAGATTAGACTTTTGATTTTTTTTTTTTGATTTTAAGTTTAAACCTTTCTTTTAACTAGATAGATAGATAGATAGATAGATAGATAGATAGATAGATAGATAGATAGATAGATAGATAGATAGATAGATAGATAGATAGATACTTATTCATCCTGAAGGAAGTTTTAGGCATCCAGTGGCAAGACAACCATAACACAACAAACACATATACACACAGATATCACACATACATAAGAAATAAGTAGAAGTATAAAAGTATTAGCAGCTAAATATGTTTTAAAGTATCAAAAGTACCAATTTGGCAACAGAGTGACCCTATGAGTCCATCCATCCATCTTCAGCAGCTTATTGGATTTTGGATTATTAATTGATGGAGACGCATTACTGTGTAAGCAGCATTTTATGTTGTAGCGGATCAAAGGTAATCTTCTACTTTTCATAGCGTTGGGTAGTTCAGTCTATAACAATTAATCTGTAATTATGCTGTGTTAGAATATCTTTCCATGGCATGTTGACTAAAAGCTAAATATATATAAATATGAACATTGTCTCTTAAATGTGTCTATGCCCTTGTCATGCTGGTGCTTAATGTAATTTTAAAAAACATTTTGAGGAAAAGAGGAACAGCGAAAGAGTTGGGCTGTGAAGTGTCATGAAGCCCGGAGAGTCTGGTCCCCGGTTCACAGGACACCGGAGATACCGGAGACGCGAAGCCGTGTCACCAGACACTCTGCAGACATTAATAATAAAAGGCCCGGTGTGCTGCTCTCCATCTCTCTGTCCAGAGGCGGACGTACCATTAGGCAAAGGTCGGCAATTGCCTTAGGCCCCGAGCTACCAAGGGCCCCGTAAAACGCCTCATAAAC
>NC_045737.1:37457638-37457754 GCF_008692095.1 Etheostoma spectabile | reverse complement strand
TATGGTTACGATTTGTTGTCTTACCTTTCACCAATTAATTGCATCTCCAAACATTGATACGCTAAAGGTGTATCCGATTGTTTAATTCATGATGAGAAACTCCCCCCAGTCCCCAC
>NC_045737.1:37457520-37457628 GCF_008692095.1 Etheostoma spectabile | reverse complement strand
ACTATTCCATTATCCTGCTGTAACCAAACAGCTCAGCAGGCTGTAAGCCGGAGGCTACAGACGGTTGGAAAACGAAGCGAAGCTACCGAAGTGGTTCTGAAAAAAGGA
>NC_045737.1:37456961-37457510 GCF_008692095.1 Etheostoma spectabile | reverse complement strand
GCGGGAAGAAAGCAGAACGTTTTTAGCAAAACTTCTAAAGATAACAACCTTTATCACAACGGCTACTGACAACACGAACATTAACGTTACTAAAGAGCAGCAAGTAGCTGGTGTTTGCGCTAGCGATGCTAACAGTGATGAAGAGTAGTGTCAGCCCAGGTTGCTCTAGCGATGCTAACACTGATGAAGAGGAGTGTCAGCCCAGGTGCTCTAGCGATGCTAACACTGATGAAGAGGAGTGTCAGCCCAGGTTGCTCTAGCGATGCTAACACTGATGAAGAGTAGTGTCAGCCCAGGTTGCTCTAGCGATGCTAACACTGATGAAGAGTAGTGTCAGCCCGGGTTGCGCTAGCAATGCTAACACTGATGAAGAGGAGTGTCAGCCCAGATTGCTCTAGCGATGCTAACACTGATGAAGAGTTACAAAAATAAAAACCCGACGTGTTTCGGAGGTATATTTGCTTCTGAGCTGAAAATGTCCCCGGATTTTGTCTGAGAAAATCTGGTCACCTCAAGTTACAAGCACGTCTTTCTCAGATAAATAAGGAG
>NC_045737.1:37446283-37456951 GCF_008692095.1 Etheostoma spectabile | reverse complement strand
GAGAACGAGGGTTGTGGAGGGCCCCATGTCTGTGTTTGCCTTAGGCCTCAAAAGGACTAAACCCGCCCCTGGTCTCTGGTTTGTCCCCGCAGAGCAACACGTCGGACGCCTGCGTTCAGACCCGCCGGCAGTCCGACAAGCGCGGCTCCGCCGTGGAGCGCCGGCGGGCTCGCTCCGCCGACCTGGAGAAGACGAGGCGGTCGCAGCTCACGGTGGCGGACGACCGCTGGATGACGGAGTACATGCGCTGCTTCTCCGCCCGCCTGAGGTAGAGACCGGACCCCCCTCCCCGCCAGAAACCCGAAACCCCTGAAAACCACGTTTCACTGTTTGAGAGCAAATGGTGGAACGGGTGTCGGGAGACGAACTGAGAACCGCGGTGTCTATTATTGGATTTAAAGTTAAAGACATTCACCAAACATTAAATAAGATGCGTTTAATAACCTGCCCTGATCATAGTGGAATAATACATATGATGTATGTGTGTATATGTATGTGTATATATGTACACACACACACATATACATACATATACAAATATATATATATATATAAATACAGCACATTTACATACATATATGTGTATATATATGTATGTGTATATATGTACACACACATATATACACATACATATACATACATATATATCTATATATATATATATATATATAAATACAGCACATTTACATACATATGTGTATATATATGTATGTGTATATATGTACACACACACATACACACAACATCTATATGTATGTATGTTGTGTACATATATACCATCAACATAATACACATATATGTATGTCGTATATATCGTATGTATGGTATATATGTATGTATGTGTGTATATATATATACACACATACATACATATATAGATGTGTATATATATGTATGTGTATATGTCACACATATTATACACATCTATATATGTATGTATGTGTGTGTGTGTGTGTGTGTGTATATGTGTGTGTGTATATATATATACACACATATATATACACATATATGTATGTATGTGTATATGTGTACATATATATGTATATGTGTACATATATAGATGTATGTATGTATATGAAAAAATGTGTTGGCTAAAGTCCTGGATCTTCACAATCCTACCTACAGGAACTGATTAAATCAGGTTACGTTACCTGGCGTAACCATGGAGGCCCGGCCAATAGGAACGTGTGAATCCTACTGGAGGGCGGGTCTTGCCTGGTAGTTGCGTGGGTTCCATGAGCCCGGCCAATAGGAACGTGCGAATCCTACTGGAGGGCGGGTCTTGCCTGGTAGTTGCGTGGGTTCCATGAGCCCGGCCAATAGGAACGTGCGAATCCTACTGGAGGGCGGGTCTTGCCTGGTAGTTGCGTGGGTTCCATAACAACACGTCTCCAACAGGGGGAACAATTTATAGTCAGGTGTTTGTTGTGTTTTTGGGGGTTGTGTATTTATTTACTTGCCCTTAACGTTGAACCCTGGGATGGACTTAAATAGTGTGTTGATGTATAAACTGTTTGATAGAACAGATTTCTAATCTCTTATTTTGAAAAAAAAAAACTAAGTCAAATCACTGTTTGAATGTATTTTATTTCTGAGCACGAAACTGCAGAAACGGACCAAACTGGAGTATTTTTGATATTTGACTGTTTTGAAACTCCGTTTAGATTAGATTAAACTACATAGAAACAAACCTTTTATCAAATACAATGAATACTTAAAGTATTTTCTGAGTAGAAACTATATTTAAAGTGTGCTACCTTTAATGATAATCTCAGTTTTATGTTGGTTTTTATTCATCGTGCTGCAGCTTCATTGATTTTAAAATGAAGAACAATCAGCAACGCAAACCCGATTTCTAAACTCTCACATCCTCCGAATTCACCAAAAGAATCAAAATAGATTCAATAACCAGAGCTTAAACGTCTCGGGGGTGAATACGCAAAAGCAAAAGTGTTAAATAATCCCTTTTTAGAGCTGCGAAAATTAATCAATTAATCAATTAGTTGTCAACTTTCAAATTAATCGCCGACTATTTTGATAATCGATCAGTTGCTTTGAGTCATTTTTAGAGACAAAAGTAAAACATTCTTTGATTCCAACTTCTTAAATGTGAATATTTTTCTCTCCTTTTGTGACAGTAAACTGAATATTTTTGAATTGTGGACAAAATGAGACGTTCGAGGACGTCGTTTTGGGCTTTTGGGAAACACTGATCCACATTTTTCACAATTTTCTATAAATATATCTGTATATCTACTATTTTAAGATGATGCTTTTTGCTTTATTATTTGTAATAATCCGATAGCAAGTGCAGAGTAACACACTACAGGATCAAATCAGGCCATATTGATAACTTAAAATATAACTTATAACTTATCCTGAAGGATTCATTGTTATATTACAATATTACCGTCTCTGAATTGTAATACTTTACACTACTTTTGAGCTACTTTCACCAAAATAAAAGCAGAAGTATGACTTGGAAGTCATATAAGTCTCATCTTTATCCACCACATACATCATCATTTATGCTTATTATTTTGCATTATTAATCTGAATATGCAAAGTAACTAAAGCTTTAAAATAAGTAGTTAAAGTAAAACATACAATAGTCTACTTGACTCTGTATTGTGGTGGACAAGAAACAGCCTAAGTAGTAGGAGAAAATGAAAATACTCAACAAAAAGCACCTTACAAATCAAAGTAGCCGATATATAGTAAACTGAATATTTTTGAGTTTTGGACAGAATGAGACGTTTAAAGACGTCGTCTCGGGCTTTTGGGAAAACACTGATCCACATTTTTCACCATTTTCTGACATTTTAGAGACCAAACGACTGATCGATTAATCAAGAAAATAAGCAGATTAATCGACTATGAAAATAATCGTCGGTTGCAGCCCAAATCCCTGTGTGAGACTCGGTTAAATACAACACCATAACACTGCTAATTTAGGTTTTTTAAGACATTTTAAGCTTATTTGCTTTATCAGAAATCCAGTTTTTCGTTAGCGGAGGTGGACGGTCGCCTTCTCTAACGTCACAAAAGGATCGTTACACTTTTATTAATGAAACAAAAACCTTAACATTCAAGAGCAGAGGCACTTAAAACGTGATGCGTTCAATGAGTGTGGGAATGTTCAAAGCTGTCATCGACTAACTAAACTGATCACAAGACAAGAAATGCAGTGAATACTTAACAAATGAGTATTTCCTTGAGTTTAAATGGAGCTAGATCAATAATAATAACTCCAAAAAAGAACATTTACTGTGAATTATTTTCACATTTTCCTGCTCCAAACCTTGAGAATCAGTTTGTCCAACGGGGCGGGTTGTAAAAGGCAACGTTTACATCCAATAAAGTCAACATTTTAACACATTTTAACACATTTGACCATCTTTAAGGTCCAACCGATAAGACTCGTATCACAAAGGGAAGAAACGGTTGAGCGTCTGGTTGTTTTCGCTCGTGTTTCTCTCAGTTTTTCTGACTGTTTGTGACGTCACTGAAGATTGTAAATGTAATTGTAAATGTACCGAGGGCTAAAGTTCACCACGTGTTCTCCGTCACGTGAACATTGTGTGAGTTTACTTTTTAAAACTGAATGTGTTCAAATTCACTGAGAATGTTTTGCTGATTTTAACGCTGGTCTTTCTACCTAATAACACGGATGGCTGGTTCCCTAAAACGCTCTTAACAAGTCAAATTCATCCAATCAGCTCACTACTTCCATTCACTTTTGGGTGTATTATTTGATTTTAATAGCATTATTCTACTAAACTAAAAAAAATCTGGATCAACCATAAAATTACCCACAAACATCCTCTGATTTTATTTCAAAAATAATTCACAGTTTCATCTTTTTTAACACAAAATTAGATATAATTTCATATAAATGAAGTTTAAAGATGCAGCAGGTGAGACTTATAAAACTAACTTTCTGTCCTATTTGCTGAATTTGACCCTATGTTCAAGTAGAACTACACGAAGCGGGTAATTAGAAAAAAAAATCCGGCTCCTCTGGCGCCACCTACAGCCTGAAGTGTGAAATCCCAAAATCCCCGGCTCCCTGTTGAGATGCACCAGTCATTCATTCATTGTGCCTCGTGGGGGGGGGAGGGGCTTAGGAGACCGTTTGGGCTTTAGAAGAAGGGGGGGGGGACTGAGACAGTGTCCATGTTCAAGTCCTGGATCTGTAGTCTCACCAGACCGAGCCGAGACCAGTAGATTTGTTGGTCTGGGGAGTCTGCTCTGTGTTTTCTCTGCGAAGAGACGTGACCAACGGGCATCGTTCAAATGACTCTGGACGCAACTTCATAGTCCCCCAACCTGTTTTTCCTGTTTTATTAAGCATAAAGTGTAAACTATCACCCAATTTTGTCACATCTTCTTAGCCAACTTCATTCCAACTTACTGCTACAATTATTTGTGGAAGTCATGGTCAATAAACCCAATTCATATTAACTTCTGCTTACACTTTTATTGTTAAAAGACCCAGAAATTAGGACTTAATTTAGCTGCTACAGTTAAGATCAGAGGAACGTACGTTGATGTGTAATTACAGCCTGTTTTCCTGTATGGACCTATGAATGTTCTTTTTGGGCAATTAGGTTGAAAGAAACCCATATTTTTGATATAGAAACTGTTGAAAAAGGGGGTCAAGAGTAGCGTTTGTGGCTTTAATGTCGTCAGCAGGAACGATCTGAGCTGCGTTCAAATGCCGATTATGTCAGCAGGAGAAGTCAGCGCTGCAGGTATTTTAACAGAAAATGTCAAAATGTTATCTTAAGTCCTTGAAGTCTAGTTTCTCCCTTTTTGTTTCCACTGTACCCCTTGTCTGGTATTCGGCTCAAATTGACCCATTTCCAATTTTTACAAGAAAAATGGTAAAAGTAAATTTTTATATTATTCTGGATATGACCACTTGTGTTTTTCAAAGTGGATTTTTTTTACATGAATTATAACTTATGACATAAAAATCAACACTTTTATTGAGGCTTTTATCGATATTTTTAACTTTTTCTTAAGTTTTTTTGCTCCTTTTTTCAACACTTTTTTTTACGTTTTCAACGCTACGTCACACTAACTTATTAACTTCAGTTTTACAGTTATTCTTGAAATTTATGGTCAATAAACCTCATTTATAGGAAATTATACCTAATGTTGGAGTTAGAAAAGCAGAAATTAGGAATTATTGAGACTAAAATTAAAGGAATGGATGTTGATGATAATCACAGACTGGAATATGTCAACTTTTACTCAACACTATTTCAACAACACTTCCATTTGTTTTACAATGCTATAAAATAGAATAAGACCCAAAATTAATGAAAGTAGAGATTTGTTCTTGGCAAAGAGCGTTGGAATCAATCATGTTATTTTGGGGAATTAAAAAGAACATTGATATAGGACAACATGAGGACAACATGAGGACAACATGGGGACAACATGGGGACAACATGAGGACAACATGAGGACAACATGGGTCAATTTGACCCGAGGATTTGTGTTTGGCGTCTTTTCGAACTTTTGGCAGCTCAACTAGAATTTAACGAGTAGTTAATTAAAGGTTTTGAGAGTTTTAACGATGTTTTGACTTCTCCAGAGGTGTTAAAGGATCATGTGTTGGGAGCTTTGTAATGCGCTAAAGAAACGAGGAACTTGAGAAAATATATTTAAAGATAGCATCCGATTTTTAAGATATTTTACACATTTAGGAGCAACTTTCTTGTGCTTCTGAAAAGTAACGCAGAAGATCAATAAATCTTTTATTCTTTGGCAAAAGAATGAATCAAACAGATAATTAAGTTTGGGTTTTAAAGTGCTCGTATTATGCTCAATTCCAGCATCATATTTGTATTTAGAGGTTGCACCAGATAAGGTTTATGTGATTTCATTTTCAATAAACACTGTCTTTTTGTTGGACTACTAGCCAGTCAGGAGCAGAGTATGAGGGTCCTGACAGTACCTAGGTAAGGACTACTAGCCAGTCAGGAGCAGAGTATGAGGGTCCTGACAGTACCTAGTAAGGACTACTAGCCAGTCAGGAGCAGAGTATGAGGGTCCTGACAGTACCTAGGTAAGGACTACTATCCAGTCAGAGCAAGTATGAGGGTCCAACAGTACCTAGGTAGGACTACTAGCCAGTCAGAACAGAGTATGAGGGCCCTAGTCCCTAGGTAAGGACTACTAGCCAGTCTAAGCCGAGTATGAGGGCCTAACCAGTACCTAGGTAGGACTACTAGCCAGTCAGAACCAGAGTATGGAGGCCCTGACACAGTACCTAGGTAAGGACTCTAGCCAGTCAGTGAGCAGAGTATGAGGCCCTGCCAGTACCTAGGTAAGGACTACTAGCCAGTCAGAAGCAGAGTATGAGGGCCCTGACAGTACCTAGGTAAGGACTACTAGCCATGTCAGAGCAGAGAATGAGGCCCTGACAGTACCTAGGTAAGGACTACTAGCCAGTCAGGAGCAGAGTATGAGGTCCTGAAGTACCTAGGTAAGGACTACTAGCCAGTCGGAGCAGAGTCCTTAGGTGTTGTGCTAACGCTAGCAGCTACAGGAGCGTTATAAGTGTGGCTGTCCTCTGTGTAAAGGCTGTTTTGAGGCAGTTTTCACTCTTGTAACTATATATATCTATGATATATATCTATAGAGAATATATATATATATATATATATATATATCTATATATATATAGAATATATATCATATATATATATAAATATATATCTATATATATATAGATATATATATCTAGTGTGACTATAGATATAGATATCATATAGATATAGATACTATAAGTATCAATTAGATATATACGATTTAGATATAATATATCGTATATATATTATAGTAGAATATATCATATAGATAGATAGATATAATCTAATAATATAATAATATACGCTATATATATCTATAATATATATAGATAGATATTATTAATATATATAGATAGTATATATTAAACTATAAAATATAGATAGATGATATATATATGATATAGATATATAGAGATATATATTATAGATATCTATATCTATATATATATAAATTAATATCTATTATATATATAGATTAGAAAACACAATACAGGAAAGGGAAAAAAACAAAAAAGCATAATATGAGCACTTAAACACAGACGTACGACTTCTGGGTAACATGTATAAAGTGCTTTTAAAGTATTATAAAGTATTATAAAGTATTACACGACCGTTTACAGTTTGATCCGTTACAAGAACAAAGAAACATCTCAGGTAGAAAGAAGAAGGTGACGTTAAATACATTAAAGTATTTGTGGGTTTATTCGTTTTGTTCTGGGTCCTGATTGGAGTTTTGAGTCCGAATGTTTCAGACAATCAGTAAATTATCTGAACTGTTGAGCAAAAAATCTCATTAAATATAAAATATTTAAATAATATGTACTGTACATTATATGTGAGGAGTTGGTGAAATGCACTGTTGGAGAACGTGATTGTGTGCTCGCTGTATTTAATAAAATATTTTAAGTTCATCATCATCATCATCATCATACGTTTAAATATTTTATCTTCAACCACATCTTTAGTCACTGTGTTTGTATTTAAGAAAACAAAAACTATTCCCTACTATTTATATTTTCATCCTCTTTGCTGTGAATGAATCAAATTTGAATAAAAATCTTATTTGAATAGTTTCTTTGTGCGTCTGAAGTTTTTATTTTTCAAATACGGACAAAATCACTTAACCAAATTCACTTTATTCAGTTTATTCGTCAGAGTTCAGGAGACTCGTCCGGCTATTTCGGCAGTTTTGACTTTTGTTTTTCCAAATTATAAACGCAGACGTTTGAGACATTAATCACAATATACCATCAACAAAAAAAAGAGAAAGGGTGGTGGAGGGAGAGAAAGGGTGGTGGAGGGTGGGAATGGGAGAGAAAGGGTGGTGGAGGGAGGGAAAGGGTGAGAAAGGGTGGTGGAGGGAGGGAATGGGTGAGAAAGGGTGGTGGAGGGAGGGAAGGGTGGAAAGGTGGGGGAGGGAGGGAAATTGGGTGAGAAGGGTGGTGGAGGGGGAAGGGATTGGGAAAGGGTGGTGGGAAAGGGTGGGAGGTGGGTGAGGAAAGGGTGGTGGAGGAGGGAATGGGGGGAATGGGTGAGAGAAGGGTGGTGGAGGGGAGGGAATGGGTGAGAAAAGGGTGTGGAGGAGGGAATGGTGAGGAAAGGGTGGTGGAGGGAGGGAAGGGTGGGAAAGTTGGTGGAGGGAGGGAATGGGGAAGAAAAGGTGGTGGAGGGAGGGAATGGGTGGGAGAAGGGTGGTGGAGGGGGGAATGGGGAGAAGGGTGGTGAGGGAGGGAATGGGGGTGGGAATGGTGAGAAAGGTGGTGGAGGGTGGGAATGGGTGAGAAAGGGTTGGATGGGGGGAGGGAATGGGTGAGAAAGGGTGGGGGAGGGAGGGAATGGGGGAAGGGTGAGAAAGGGTGGTGGAAGGGTGGAATGGGAGAAAGGTTGGTGGAGGGAGGAAATGGATGGTGGAGAGGGATGGGTGACAGTGTGGAGGGGGAGGGAATGGGTGAGAAAGGGTGGAGGGGGAGGGAATGGGTGAGAAAGGGTGGTGGAGGGAGAAATGGGTGAGAAGGGTGGTGGAGGGTGGGAATGGTGAGAAAGGGTGGTGGAGGGGGGAAATGGTGGTGAGGAGGGAATGTGAGAAGGTGGAGGGGGGGAGGGAATGGGTGAGAAAGGGGTGGAGGGGGGAGGATGGGTGAAAAGGGTGGAGGGGGAGGGATGGGTGAGAAAGGGTGGTGGAGGGTGGGAATGGGTGAGAAAGGGTGAGGGGGGGAGGATGGGGTGAGAAAGGTGTGGTGGCGGAGGGAATGGGTAGAAAGGGTGGTGGAGGGTGGGAATGGTGGAGAAGGGTGTGGAGGGGAGGGAGGATTGGGGGAATGGGTGAAAAGGGTGGTGGAGGTGGGGAAGTGGTGAGAAAGGGTGTGGAGGGTGGGATGGGGAAAGGTGGCGGGGGGAGGATGGGTGGGAATGGGTGTGAGAAAGGGTGGTGGGGGGGGGGGAATGGTGGTGGAGTTGGGGGAATGGGTGGGGGAGGGAGGGGGGGAGGAAAAGGATGGTGGGGGGAGGGTAGGAGGGATGGGGCGGAGAATGAAAGGGTGGTGGAGGGAGGAGGGGGGGACGGGGAGGGGTGGGTGAGAAGGGTGGTAGGGGGGAAATGGGTTGAAGAAAGTGGTGGAGGGGGAATGGGTGTTTAGAGGGGGGGGAGTGGAGAGGTGTGGAATGTGGTGGAGGGAGATCACGAGCCAAAATGGCGCAGCGGCTTGGCCCACTGTGACTGAAGACCACGCTCTCGAAGTCCCCGACCTCGGCAGACTTGAGGGCATGATCAGGTTTTGCACACCAGACCGACATACAACCCGCTGCCCGACACATGGGATGTATACTTTTTTAATAAAAAGTGTACATTTTCACTACCCATTTATGTTCAGAATTCTTTGCTTGCTGTGCTTGTGTTGCCTTACGTTAAAACACTGCAACTTGTGGTATTGTGTCGGAGGTCTAGACATTAAAAGCTGTATAGTGATAGGTTAGATTTTGCCGCCACATTAGTGAATTCTAAGCAACTAACAGATACTTTTACAAAATATTTTAAGCAGTTTTAACATTATTCTTAAAAAACAAATAAATATTTATGTCTGCATAAATGTGATATGAGAGTAGAGTACAGTAGTAAAATCCACAGGGGGGGGGGGGGTGGCAGTAGCTTCGGGTCAGTAGGGCGTGTGAACCGAGGGTCCTGCGTTTCACTCCCAAAACAGACCATAGTGTGTCTTGTGTGTGTGTGAGACAGATAGTAAATTGTAATTTCCCCTCTTATGGGTTAATGAAGTACACATTATTATTATTATTATTATTATTATTAAAATAAAATTCCCTGGGTCCTTTGTTTTCCTTTGGTGGTTTCTCTCTGAGCTGTGCACAGAAATATCACAGAAATCTGATTTAAATGTAAAATGTACTTTTGTTTATTTACGCATAAAAAAAAACACACAAAAAAAAAAATGGAAATTTTTCAATCCTTGAAATCGTAAACGCCGTGATACTAAACGGACCGGACGCACTTTGGTCAACAACCAAGAACTGAGCATCGTCGGTAAGATGGGGAAAAACAAAACAAAAACAAAAACAAAACAAACAACCAAAACACTGTAACCATTTCTCACAAAACATAATATTATAAATAAAAAAGAAAAGTCTATTTTGATAACCTATAGGTGTGATATCAGAGGGAGTCCGGCGGCGAGATGCTCCCCCAGCAGGCCCGGTCCTTCAGAGCTTCTCCACTCCCTGCTACCCGATCTTCAGGACCACCTGGACCCAAGAACCCAAACCCATTAGAGCTCCAACTTCCTAAGTTACAGGTAAAATGTATGTCTTGAATTCATTCACAAACCTCATTTATACGAATTACCGCAAGTTTTTAAGTTAAAAACTAGAGATAATTTGAATTCTCTTTTGACTAGTAGTTAGGATCAAGGATGTTAGTGGATCTCAGACGGGTCAAAGTTTAGAGTCCGGATACTGTTTGGAAACATTTAAAACAACACAAAAAATAATGAATTCAAATGCTATGAGATTAAATAAACAACCCCAAATTCAATGAAAGTAACCTGAGAACGTG
>NC_045737.1:37435808-37446258 GCF_008692095.1 Etheostoma spectabile | reverse complement strand
GCTTTCATGAGTGTGGGACTGTTCAAAGCTGTCATCGACTAACTAAACTGATCCAGACAGTACAATGCACGTGAATTACTTAACAAAATGAAATGTCAAATTTCCTTGATATTTAATGGAGCTAGATCATATAACAACTCCAAAAAAGAACATTTACTGTTAATTATTTCACATTTTCCTCGCTCCAAACCTTGGAGAAGTCAGTTTTGTCCCACGGGGAGGTTTGTAAAAGGCACGTTTACATCCAATAAATTCAACTTTTTATAACCATTTTTAACCACATTTGACCATCTTTAAGCGCCTCTGACTCCACCCGATACAGCTCGATCACAAAGGGAAAACGGTTGAGCGTCTTGTTGTTTTCGCTCGCTGTTTCTCCTCATTTTTTCTGACTGTTTGTGCGTCACTGAAGATTGTAAATGTAATTGTAAATGTACCGAGGCTAAAGTTCCACCACGTGGTTCTCCGGTCACGTGAACATTGGTGAGTTTACTTTTTAAACTGAATGTGTTCAAATTCACTGAGAATGTTTTGCTGATTTTAACGCTGGTCTTTCTACCTAATAACGGATGGCTGGTTCCCTAAAACGCTCTTAACAAGTCAAATTCATCCAGTTCAGCTCACTACTTCCATTCACTTTTGGGTGTATTATTTGATTTTAATAGCATTATTCTACTAAAACTAAAAAAAATCTGGATCAACCATAAAATTACCCACAAACTCCTCTGATTTTTTTCAAATAATTCACGTTTCATCTTTTTTAACCCACACAATTAGATATAATTTCATATAATAAGTTAAAGATGCAGCAGGTGAGCACTTATAAAACTAACTTTCTGTCCTATTTGCTGTAATTTGACCCTATGTTCAAGTAGACACAACGAAGCGGGTAATTAGAAAAAAAAACCGTGCTCCTCTGGCGCCACCTACAGCCTGAAGTGTGAATCCCAAAATCCCCCGGCTCCCTGTTGAGATGCACCATTCATTCATTCATTGTGCCTCGTGGGGGGGGGAGGGGCTTAGGAGACCGTTTGGGCTTTAGAAGAAGGGGGGGGGGACTGAGACAGTGTCCATGTTTCAAGTCCTGGATCTGTAGTCCTCACCAGACCGAGGCCGAGACCATAGATTTGTTGGTCTGGGGAGTCTGCTCTGTGTTTTCTCTGCGAAGAGACGTGACCAACGGGCATCGTTCAAATGACTCTGGCCGCACTTCATAGTCCCCCCACCTGTTTTTCCTGTTTTATTAAGCAGAAAGTGTAAACTATCACCCAATTTTTGTCACATCTCTTCAGCCACTCGTTCCAACTTACTGCTAACAATTATTGTGGAGTGCATGGTCACTAAACCCAATTCATATTAACTTCTGCTTCACTTTTTTGTTAAAAGACCCAAATTAGGACTTAATTTAGCTGCTACAGTTAAGATCAGAGGAACGTACGTTTGATGTGTTAATTACAGCCTGTTTTCCTGTATGGACCTATGAATGTTTCTTTTGGGCAATTAGGTTGAAAGAAACCCATATTTTTGATATAGAAACTGTTTGAAAAGGGGGTCAAGAGGTAGCGTTTTGTGGCTTTAATTCTCAGCAGAACATCTGAGCTGCGTTCCAAATGCCGAATTATGTCACAGGATCAGCGCTGCAGGTATTTTAACAGAATTGTCAAAATGTTATCTTAGTCCTTGAAGTCTAGTTTTTCCCTTTTTGTTTCCACGTGTCCCCCTTTCTCGGTATTCGCTCAAATTGACCCATTTCCATTTTTACAAGAAAAATGTAAAAGTAAAATTTTTATTTTATCTGGATATGACCTACTTGTGTTTTTCAAGTGGATTTTTTTTACATGAATTATAACTTAGGACATAAAATCAACACTTTTATTGAGGCTTTTATCGATATTTTTAACTTTTTCTTAAGTTGTTTTTTGCTCCTTTTTTCAACACTTTTTTTACCGTTTTCAACGCTAGTCACACTAACTTTAACTTCATTTTAAGTTAATTCTTGAAATTTATGGTGCAATAAACCTCATTTATAGGAAATTATACCCTAAGTTGGGTAGAAAAGCGAAATGGAATTATTGAGACTAAATTAAAGGAATGGATGTTGATGATAATCACGACTGGAAGATATGTCAACTTTTACTCAACACTATTTCAACAACACTTCCATTTGTTTTACAATGCTATAAATATAATAAGACCCAAATTAATGAAGTAGAGCTTTTGTCTTGGCAAAGAACCGTTGGAATCAATCATGTTATTTTGGGGAATAAACAAGAACATTGATATAGGACAACATAGGACAACATGAGGACAACATGGGGACAACATGGGGACAACATGAGACAACATGAGGACAACATGGGTCAATTTGACCCGAGGATTTGTGTTTGGCGTCTTTTCGAACTTTTGGCAGCTCAACTAGAATTTAACGAGTAGTTAATTAAAGGTTTTTGAGAGTTTTACGATGTTTTGACTCTCCAGAGTGTTTAAGGATCATGTGTTGGGAGCTTTGTAATGCGCTAAAGAAACGGAACTTGAGAAATATATTTAAAGATAGCTCCGATTTTAAGATATTTTACACATTAGGAGCAACTGTTCTTGTGCTTCTGAAAGTAACGCAAGAATCAATAAATTTTTATTCTTTGGCAAAGAATGAATCAAACAGATAATTAAGTTTGGGTTTTAAAGTGCTCGTATTATGCTCAATTCCAGCATCAACTTTGTCTTTGAGGTTTGCACCAGATAAGGTTTATGATTGATTTTCATTTTCATAAAACACTGTCTTTTTGTTGACTACTAGCCATCAGGAGCAGAGTATGAGTCCTGACAGTACCTAGGTAAGGACTACTAGCCTCAGGTAGCAGAGTATGAGGGTCCTGACAGTACCTGGTAAGGACTACTCCAGTCAGGGCACTAGTAGAGGTACCTGACAGTACCTAGGTAAGGACTACTAGCCAGTCAAGCAAGTATGAGGTGCCCTAACAGTACCTAGGGAAGGACTACTAGCCAGTCAGAACCAGAGTATGAGGGCCCTGACAACCTATAAGGACTACTAGCCAGTCAGAAGACAGAGTATGAGGGCCCTAACATTACTAGGTAAGGACTACTAGCCGTATGACCAGAGTATGAGGGCCCTGACAGTACCTAGGTAAGGACTACTAGCCAGTCAGGACAGAGTATGAGGGCCCTGACAGTACCTAGGTAAGGACTACTAGCCGTCAGAAGCAGAGTATGAGGGCCCTGACAGTACCTAGGTAAGGACTACTCCAGTCATGACAGAGATTAGGCCCTGACAGTACCTAGGTAAGACTATAGCCGTCAGGAGCAGTATGAGGTCCTGACAGTACTAGGTAAGACTACTAGCCAGTCAGGCCAGGTCCGGTGTGCACCTATATCCTACAGGAGCGTTACTGTGTGCTGTCTCTGAAGTAAAGGCTGTTTGGAGCAGTTTTTTCACTTTGTAAACTATATATATATCTAATAAGATTATCTATAGATATATTATATATATATAATATACATTAAACTATATAAGATAGATATTCTTATATATCTAGATATCTATATCTATATATCTATATAGTATATATATATAGATCTATATATCTATAATATATATATTATCTATATATAGATATAGATATAATATATCATATATCTATATATATATCTAGATCTATATATAAGAGATATATATATCTATATATACTATCATATTATCTATAGATATATTTATAGATATATAGTAGTATATATATCTATATATATAGATAGAGATAATATTCGATGCTATATCTATATATATATAGATCTATATCTATATAATCTAATTATCTATATATATTCTAGATATATATCTAGAATTACTTCAGATATTACTGCGATAAAACAGACAGAAAGTAGAGATAGAAAACAAATACAGGAAACATAATAGTGACATTAAACAAGACTACGACTTCTGGTTAACATGTATAAAGTGCTTTTAAAGTATTATAAGTATATAACAGTTACCGACCGTTTACAGTTTGATCCGTTAAAGAACAAAGAAACACTCAGGTAGAAAGGAAGAAGGTGACGTTAAATAACATTAATATTTGTGGGTTTATTCGTTTTGTCTGGTTCCGATTGGAGTTTGAGTCCGAATTTTTCAGACAATCATTAATTATCTGAACTGTTGCGCAAAAATCTCTATTAAATATTTAATAATAATCTTTACAGTATATGTGGTTAGGTTGGTGAATGCACTGTTGGAAACGTGATTGTGTGCTCGCTGTATTTATAAATATTTTAAGTTCATCATCATCATCATCATCATACGTTTAAATATTTTATCTTCAACCACATCTTTAGTCCTGTGTTTGTGTATTTAAGAAAACAAAAACTTTCCCTACTATTTATATTTTCATCCTCTTTGCTGTGAATGAATCAAATTTTGAATAAAAATCTTATTTGAATAGTTTCTTTGTGCGTCTGAAGTTTTTATTTTCAAATACGGCAAAATCACTTAACCAAATCCGCTCACTTTATTCAGTGTATTCGTCAGAGTTCATGAGACTCGTCCGGCTATTTCGGCAGTTTTGACTTTGTTTTTCCAAATTATAACGCAACGTTTGGACATTAATCACAATATACCATCACAAAAAAGAGAAAGGGTGGTGGAGGAAGAAAGGTGGTGGAGGGTTGGGAAGGGAGAGAAAGGGTGGTGGAGGGAGGGAAAGGGTGAGAAAGGGTGTGGAGGGAGGGAATGGGTGAGAAAGGGTGGTGGAGGGAGGGAAAGGGTAAAAGGGTGGGAGAGGAATGGGTGAGAAAGGGTGTGAGGAGGGAATGGGTAGGAAAGGGTGGTGGAGGGAGGGAATGGGTGAAAGGTGGGGGGAGGGAATGGGTGGGAAAGGGTGTGGAGGGGAGGGAATGGGAAGAAAGGGTGGTGGAGGAGGGAATGGTGGGAAAGGGTGGTGGAGGGAGGGAATGGGTGAGAAAGGGTGGTGGAGGGAGGGAATGGGTGGGAATGAGAAAGGGTGGTGGAGGGAGGGAATGTGGTAGAAAGGGTGGTGGAGGAGGGAATGTGGAAAGGGTGGTGTAGGGAGGGAATGGGTGGGAAAGGGTGGTGGAGGGAGGGAATGGGTGAGAAAGGTGGTGATGTGGAGGGAAGTGGTTGGAAAGGGTGGTGGGGGGAGGAATGGGTGAGAGGGTGGTGGAGGGAGGGAAGGGGTGGGAAGGGGAGAAAGGTGTGGTGGAGGGTGGGGAATGGGTGAGAAAGGGTGGAGGGGGAGGGATGGGTGAGAAAGGTTGGTGGGGGAGGGAATGGTGGAATGGGTGCGAAAGGGTGTTGGGGGGGAATGGGTGAGAAGGGTGGTGGAGGGAGGAAATGATGGGGGAGGGAGGGAATGGTGATGACAGGGTGTAGGGGGGGGGAATGGGTGAGAAAGGGTGGAGGGGGAGGGAATGGTGAGAAAGGGTGGTGGAGGAGCAATGGGTGAGAACGGGTGGTGGAGGGTGGGAATGGGTGAGAAAGGGTGGGGATGGAGGAATGGATGGTGAGGAGGGAATGTGAAAGGGGATGGGGGAGGGAATGGGGGAGAAAGGGTAGAGGGGGAGGGATGGGTGCAAGGGTGGAGGGGGAGGGAATGGGTGAGCAGGGTGGTGGAGGGGGAATGGGTGAGAAAGGGTGAGGGGGGGGAATGGGTGAGAAAGGGTGGTGGAGGTGAGGGAATGGGTGAGAAAGGGTGGTGAGAGTGGTGGAAGGGTGAGAAAGGGTGGAGGGGGGCGGGGAATGGTGTGGGAAATGGGGAGAAAGGTGGTGGGGGAGGGAATGGGTGAAAAGGGTGGTGAGGTGGGGAATGGGTGAGAAAGGGTTGGCAGGGGGGAGGAGATGGGTGGGAATGGTGTTTGAGAAAGGGTGGTGGAGGGGGGGAATGGGATGTGGAGGGGGGGAATGGTGGTGGAGTTGGGGGAATGGGTGGGAAGGTGGTGGAGGAGGGAAGGGGATGAGGGGGGGGATGTGAGAAAGGAGATGGTGAGGGGGAATGGTGTGAGAGAATGGTGGCGGAGGTTGGAGAGAAGTGGTGGTAGTTAGTAGGGGTGGGGAATGGGTGGTGGAGGGTGAGATTCAACGAGGCCAAATGGCGCCAGCGGCTCCCCTGACTGACGCCAGCCTCGAGTCCCCGACCTCGGCAGACTGAAGATGATCAGGTTGGTGTCACCAGACCGGCTACACCGCTGCACACTGTGGATTACTCTTTAATAAAAAGTTACATTTTCACGTCCCATCTTATGTTCAGATTCATTTGCTTTGTGTCTTGTTGCTTACGTTAAACACTTGTTGTGTATTTGTGTCGGAGTCTAAACATAAAGCTGTAGTGTGTAGTTTGCCCCCATTAGGAATTCTAAGCAATAACAATACTTTAAATATTTAACTTTAAATAAACTTTATGCATAAATAGTGATATGAGAGTAGAGTACAGTAGTAAAAATCCGCAGGGGGGGGGGGGGGTGCAGTAGCTCGGTCAGTAGGGACGTTGGGAACCGAGTCGCGGTTTCAATCCCAAAACAGACCATAGGTGTGTGTGTGTGTGTGTGTGAGACAGAGTGTAAATTGTAATTTCCTCTTATGGGATTAATGAAGTACACATTATTATTATTATTATTATTATTATTATTATAATAAAATTCCCTGGTCTTTGTTTCCTTTGGTGGTTTCTCTGAGCTGTGGCAGAAATATCACAGAAATCTGATTTAAAATGTAAAATGTACATTTGTTTATTTACAGCATAAAAAAAAAAAAAAATGGAAAAGTTTCAAATCCTGAAACGTAAACGCCGTGAATTCATAACGGACCGGACGACACTTTGTCAACAACTCAAGAACTGAGCATCGTCGGTACGAGAGGGGAAAAACAAAACAAAAACAAAAACAAAACAAAACCAAAACACTGTACAAGTTCTCAGCAAAAACGAGAATATTTATAAAAAAAGAAAAGTCTGATTTGATAACGAGGAGGTGTGATCAGGAGGGGAGTCCGGCGGCGAGGATGCTCCCCAGCAGGGTCCGGTCCTTCAGAGCGTTCTCCACGTCCTGCTCCTCGATCTTCAGGACCACCTGGGACCAAGAACCAGAACCACATTAGAGCTCCAACTTCCTAAGTTACAGGTAAAATGTATTCTTGGAATTCATGCTCAACAAACCTCATTTATACGAAATTATACGCAAGTTTTTAAGTTAAAAACTGAGAAATTATGAATTCTTTTGACTAGTAGTTAGGATCAGAGGATGTTGAGTGGATCTCAGACGGGTCAAAGTTTAGTCCGGATACTGTTTGGAAACCATTTAAAACAACACAAAAAATAATGAATTCAAATGCTATAAGATTAAATAAAACAACCCCAAATTCAATGAAAGTAACCTGAAGAACGTATGGAATCATCCATGTTATTTTTGGGTAATTTGGTTGAAAGAAATCCATATTTCTGATATAAAACACTTAGAAACGGGTCAATTTGACCCGAGGACGACACGACGGTTAATAACTAATAAATAAATTGCTTTAAATTGACTTTAAAAAAACAAAAACACAGTATCTGTTGATCCCCAGTTTATTTGAGCCATGTCAGATCTCTAATGATTTACATTGATTGGTCAATTAAATCAACAGGAAAGATTAAAAATGCCAACATTTTTGCTTCTGAAACATCTTTTTTTTGCTTTTCTTGACTTGACATTGTAGTTGATATTGGCTTTGACTTTTTCAGGATAAAACAAGAGATTTTATAACATTTTTACTATTTTCTGTTTAGGTGGATATGACGGTACACAAAATTAACAACAACAGGACAATAAATAAGAGCTGCTGCTAAGATATACTGTTTCCTTATGGTATTTCAAGTTAAAAATGAATGAAAATAAGTGTATGCTTGCTTTTTCTTGGGAGATTGTCCCTTAAAATACATGTGAATCTATGGAATAACTTGTTCTGACATGTTGTAGTAATGTAATGGTGACGTAGTGACGCAGCACGGTGTGTGTGTGAGTGTGTGTGTGTGATGTGATTGTGCTTGTCGCGAGTGAGATGAGGTGAGTAGGTGTGTGTATATGACTAAGACTGCTTAGACTTCTTTATTTATCCTTTGGGATGACTCCCGCAGGAATTGAAAATTCCAGCACCAGTTTTTAGCAAGAAAAACAATTAAAAAATAGATTAAAAAAGAAAAGAGTAAGACAACAAAAATAACAATAATGATAATACAACAATAAAAACATTTGTCAAATAAAACAAAACAAAGACCATAAATCTATTGGGTGGGTACATGGTGAGTGTTGGGTGTGTGTGTGGTGTGATGTCCGGAAGATATGAGATGCAGAGTGAGGAGTGAGTGAGTGGTGAGTGACGGATGGTGCAACGGAAGTGAGTGAAAGAGTGAGTGAGCTAGTGCGTGTATGTGTCGTGTGTATGAGAGTGTGTTGTTGTTGAGGAGAAAGTGTGCAGAGGTAGTGTCGCTGGTAGTGTGATGTGTGCTGTGCGGGGTGTGTGTAGTGCAGTGTTGTTGGAGGTGTTGTTACTGAGCGTGTGGTGTGCGAGTGTGACTGAGGTTGTGTGAGTGTGCTATGTGATGTGTTGGTGATGGTGGTGTGTTGTGTGTGGATGACTTTTTGGTAGTGTGTAGTGTGTGAAGTGTGTGTGTGTGTGAGGTGATTGTGTGCTGAGTAAGTGAGCGTTGGGCCCGTGCAGTTGTGTACTGTGTGTCACGTAAGAGCGGCAAATGGTGTAGAGGTGTGTGTGAAAGCGTGTGTGTCTTGTATGATGCGTGATGTGCGAGAAGACAAAGGATCAGAGCATAAGATGAGTGTCTGTGGAGGAGTGTGACTGAGGGTGGGCTGGAGTCGTGAGTGTGACGAGGCTGGTGAGAGTGTGACTGAGGTAGTGTGTGAGAGTATTGTGAGTGGCGCGAACAGTCATAGTGTTGTGAGTAAGAGTTGAGCTGTGAGATGTGAGAATGTGCAGTTAGTGAGCTCGTGAAGGTGTGAGTTGTGAGGAAAGCTTAGTGAGTGTGGAGCTGTGTGCGGTGTGTGCCTGTCTGTGATGAACTCGATGCATGTGTGTGACTGTGTTGGTGGTGTGTAGATGTAAGCGCCGTGCTGTGTACCTTAGTGAGGCCACGAGCCTCTTGAGGACAGTACTGCAGACGCCAGAGCCAAGAAAGCCTCTGTCTCATCGAGCAGAACCGCACCCCGGAGAGCAGACGAGACCCCTCTCCTGAACCGCCCACGGCAGACACCTGACGAACTGCGGAACCCCCCGCAAACAGGCGGACGCCTTAGACCTCATGGAGGGCTGCTGGAACAGCGGACCCGGAGAAATCGGGCGTTGTATCCAAATAGTTACAAACTTAGCCATTTATCAAGTATCCTAATCTAATCTAATCATATCACTATCTATCTATCTATCTATCTATCTATCATTTACAAAGACCTGACCATTTCCCATGGGGAAGCATTTGGTTCACCAGCGGTGAGCAAAAGCGTCTTTTACAGACAGAAACCTCAGACTCTTGGTGTCTAATAAAGTAAAACTCATTGTCTTTACTGTACACAAACTGATCATGCTTGCTGTCTTGTGCTGTCCCCCCCCCTAAATCAGGAAAAACCCAAATTCAGTTCATTAAAAAGTCTATTGTAAGAAGTTGCAAGTGGGCTAAAAGGAGGGCTTTATTCTTTACTTAATGGCTGTCTTCTTTTATACTGTACGTGCCCTTTGAAAATGGTGAGAGTGAGAGAGTGAGAGTGAGAGTGAGAGAGAGAGAGAGAGAGAGAGAGCTTACTCTCAGTCTACCATATTATCTTTGTCTATTGTTTGCCTGTATTTCTTGTGTGTTTGTGTTTTTTGCTGTTATTGAAGAAAATGCTGCTGCTGCAATAACAAAATGTCCCCGTTGTGGGATGAATAAAGTATAATATCTATCTATCCATCCATCTATCTATCTATCTATCCATCCATCCATCCATCCATCTATCCATCTATCCATCCATCCAGCCTCTTGTTCTCCTCTTCATAAACAAGGCGTTGAGTAACTCACCTTCCCGAGGACGACCTCTCTGCTCTTCCCGCTGCGTGTGAGCAGCAGCAGGCAGCAGACCAGCAGCTTCTGCTGCAGGGGGAAGCTCTCCCCGTCAGACCCCCCGCCCTGGGACGCCATCCGGTCCCCGTAGACCTCCGACAGGACCCGCGCCACCTGGGGGAGGCTGACCCGGGACGCTGCACGCACCCCCCCTGAGGACGACAAGCGCTCCGGTTAGCGTTCATGTTTCAACAGTCACACAAAAAACTAAAAAGCAGCAACTGGAGGACGAGTCCCGGCAGCGCTCACCTTTAGATTCGGTGTCTGGGTCTGATGTTTTCTTCCTCTCGTCGGACTCCACGACCTCCACGGCTCTCCTGGAAGAATAAGACACAATTAGAAAA
>NC_045737.1:37435401-37435798 GCF_008692095.1 Etheostoma spectabile | reverse complement strand
AAAATCAACATGATGCTGCAGACATGACGTCATGGAGAAGCTCCACAGGGTCAGAAAAACACTTCACTTGTGATTTTTGTGAAGATTTACAACATTCTATCATTTTCACGCTCCACATAACAAAATTGTGTTTCCCACGTCTACCAGTTGGTAAATAAAATCACTGCGTGACTTTGCGCAAACATACAGACCAACTTTCTTAAGCCGAGTGGCGTGTTATCTGTACACGTTGTAAGCTTACCGCATGTATGTCTACGCTGTTCACAGCAGGCGTACACATACACGCCAAGCGGCGTGTTATCGCGAGAAGAAAGCCTCGGCTGAGTTTAGTGACATGTGGGACGCAATCCCCGGTCTCCTAGGGGGAAGTCCTGCGTTTTACCCATCAACCCCCCCC
>NC_045737.1:37432346-37435391 GCF_008692095.1 Etheostoma spectabile | reverse complement strand
CCCCCCAACCAACCAACCTCCCTACACAGAATTTCTGTGTTTCTGCTACGGCGTCAATTCACCTGCAATTGCAGGGTAATGTTAAGTCAATGGAGGCCAAATGCCGTTGATAAACACGCTAGAAATAGAGTATGCGTCTTGATAACACGCCAATGATGGTGTGTGTACATACGCCATTACATGAGATCAGTCTGGAAAGACCGAAAACGTCATTACAAGCTAATAAATAATCTAAGATTACGCTAAAATAGAATATAACTAATAGTTTTAATACATAATTTTAGAGGGAACGGTCATTTATGTAGTGCAACTTCTCAATTTACCTTTTCAGTTCATCTTATAAAATCTTATAAAAACAGAGATTTATGCTATTTAATTTGAACTTTTTGTTCCACGACATCTGTTTGTTGCCCTAAAAAACCCCAAATAAAGAAGGTCTAAGTATCAGGACCGAGGCGGAGGTTGGACTGCGTGTGTCTCAGGCGTCCCCCGGTACCTGCAGATG
Source organism: Etheostoma spectabile (assembly GCF_008692095.1). Taxonomy (NCBI): domain Eukaryota; kingdom Metazoa; phylum Chordata; class Actinopteri; order Perciformes; family Percidae; genus Etheostoma; species Etheostoma spectabile. The sequence goes on along the minus strand of NC_045737.1, from coordinate 37,434,886 downwards.
TCCAGGGCCTTCCTGGCGTCCCCCGACACCGCCGACACCTTCCTGGCGCAGAACTGAACCGCCGAGGGGTCCAGGAGGCCTTCAGCCGACGCCTGGGGGGGAGGAACCGAGAGAAACTACGTCAGGCAAACGTCTGGGGGGGGTAGAAACCCAAGACCTGGGGGAGGGTTTCTGTACCCGGGTCTGCGTTTACCTGGGACAGCCGGTCCTGCACGATGGCGCTGAGCTCCTGCCGGCTGTAGGGGGGGAAGTGGAGGAGCTGCGGGCGGCAGCGGGGGCGAGCCTGCAGCCGCGGCAGGATCCGGTCCGTCAGGTCCAGAGCGTTGGCGATCCCTGGAAACAACAACAACAACAACAACAACAACGTCACTAACTGTCCCTTTCAGTTTTATCTAGTTTCATATCAACAATCACCAGTATGGAGGAAACTACTAGAACTGTTGGGTCCATGTACATTCTGGAGTGTGGTCTAGACCTGCTCTATCTGTAAAGGGTCTCGAGATAACTCTTGTTATGAATTGATACTAGAAATAAAATTGAATTGTATGTTGGAAAAGAAAAAACTTAATATAAAACCCAAAGACAGAAACAAAGCGGAGACACCAATCCGATTTTACCAAAGAACTTAAAACAGGACTCGTCCTTTAATGCTTATGTAGTCCTGCCCCCTACTTCTCAAAACCATCAACCCTCCTGTGGTCCTATGTCCAGAAATGAGACCTTTTATCAGAAATGGACCTTTAAAAACCTATGGACTATGACCAAAGAAGGTTGAAAAAAAAAAAAAGTGACAAATGTTGGAAAAAGCTTCAAAAACAAAAATTAAAAAAAAAAAACGCAGGAAAAATTTGCACTAAAACCTCTTTTTTAATCCTGAAAAAAAAAGTAACCAGACCAAAATCAGGAAGAAGAAAAAAAAAAGACAAAAAGTTGTTGAAAAGTAAAAAAAATAATTGGTAAATGTAAAAAAATAAAAATAATAATTGTTACAAAAAAAGTGACCAAATTTTTAAAAAATAATCTACAAAAACGTTGAGAAAAGTGTAGAAAATACAACATCAAAACGTTGGAATTTCGACCCAGAAATAAAATGAAATTAAACGAACATGATGTAAGCAGACGTGCGTCAACCAGTGGACCATGTCCCCTTTCCATCAAATCCTTGATTAAAGGAGCTCTTCATCCATGAGCTGCTGTCCCTCCAGTTTATAGATCAACACAACTAACGTCTAAATGAGACAATAGTCAATAGTCATGGTCTCTCGCTCTCCGTGTGTGTCTCCCTCTGTCTCTCTTTCTCTGTCTGTGTCTCTCTCTCTCTGTGTGTGTGTGTGTGTCCCCCTCTGTCTCTGGGTCTCTTTCTCTGTCTCTCTTTCTATGTCTCTCTCTGTCTCTGGGTCTCTGTCTGTCTCTTTCTCTGTGTGTCTCCCTCTGTCTCTGGGTCTCTTTCTCATTCTCTGTGTGTCCCCCTCTGTCTCTGGGTCTCTTTCTCTGTGGGTCCCCCTCTGTCTCTGTGTCTCTGTCTCTCTTTCTCTGTGGGTCCCCCTCTGTCTCTGTGTCTCTTTCTCTGTGTCTCTCTCTGTCTGTCTCTCTGTGTGTGTGTCCCCCTGTCTCTGGGTCTCTGTCTCTCTCTCTGTGTGTCTCCCTCTGTTTCTGGATGTCTTTCTTTCTCTTTGTGTCTCTCTCTGTGTGTCTGTCTCTGGGTCTCTTTCTCTGTCTCTCTCTGTGTGTCTCCTTTTCTCTGTCTTGTCTCTGGGTCCCTTTCTCTGTCTCTGGGTCTCCTTCTCTGTCTCTGGGTCTCCTTCTCTGTCTCTGGGTCTCCTTCTCTGTCTCTGGGTCTCCTTCTCTGTCTCTGTCTCAGGCTCTCTCAAAAATGCACCTCGACAGCATCTTCCCCCTGCGTCTTTGGTCAACCCTCTAACACCGTCCCGTCTAAGTGTCTTTACGTAAGCCCGTTCCAGCCGATACGGGGACCGGGTGGTGGTTTTGGTGCAGGACTTACCGACGAGGCAGAGTCGGGACTTGGGCAGGTGCGGCCACTCGAAGACGGTGTACAGGACGTCCTGAGCTTTGCTGTCCAGCTGGTCCATCTCATCCAGGACCAGCAGCCTGGGGACCAAACACAGGCTCCGTCAAACGCCCCATAACGCCAGGATGTGGTTACCATAGGGACCGGAGGATGAAGGTTATTTAAGGCTAACGAGTATAACGATACGAGTATTTGGTCATTTAAAAATCCCATATGGCTTTATCTATTTTTTGAATCCAGAAACTCATTACAAAACGCCTTCCCACATAAATACATACATACATTTAAAAAAGTCGGCCTCTAGTTTATGAATACATCCGGTATTTACCGGGGGTGCGGTCCCTTGCTCAATAGCACCTTGGCAGTGCCCAGGAGGGGAACTGGCATCTCTCCAGCTACCCTCCGGTCCGCATGCACTTTTTTTTTTTAATGCACTTTTAATATTTTGTCCCTTCCTTCAATGCCATTTTTCCATAACATCAAGTTATTGCCACCACCCACACACAACCAC
>NC_045737.1:37427662-37432336 GCF_008692095.1 Etheostoma spectabile | reverse complement strand
CCCCACACACACACACCTCAAATTTTAGTCAGGTTTTAAATCCATTTCAACTTCAACATTTAAAACCCAAAATTCAATGAAACTAATGATTAAGTATTTGTACTTAACGTTTTGGGTAATTTGGTTAAAAAGAAACCCGCATTTCTCTAGTTTTGCGGCTCAAATTTGACCCCAGGACAATACCAGGGTTAAAGGACTCCTGTTAAAAAAAGGACTCTGGTTTCCATAGCAACCCGGGGTGGGGGTGGGGGGGTAAGTTACTCACACAGCGGGCCCCGGGGCCGTCAGGAACCTCCGCAGCCCGTTCTGCCCGCCGGGCGCCTTCAGCCGGTCGGCCAGCAGCGGGAAGACGGCGTGGGAGCTCCGCAGACTCATGCAGTTCACCACCACCGTCTGCACCGGGGACAGGTCCGCCTGGGGGGGACACGGACACCCGTTAGACTCAAAACCACCGGGCCAGACGCATGAAGTCAATGCCTTCTTTTCCCTCTTTTTTAAACCAAGTAACCGTGTCTGTTAGGAGTTTTATTTTTGCTCCTCTCCTTAAAAACACCTTTTTTGGGGGGCATTTTAGGCCTTTATTTGACAGGAATAACATTGACATTGAATCAATTCCAGTGCAGAGCCCCGAAGTCGGCCTTAAGTAAAGTACTTACAGGATATACTACATGTACTTAGTTACTCTCCACCTCTGGTTACTTCAGAGTTATCTGACTCCAAGCTGCTCTACGTTAACATGCCTGCAGTACTCTAGAGTCGCCACTAGGGGCACTGCAGCTCCACAAACTGCATTACCCTCGAACTTCTGGCATCCCTCATTCAGACCAGCAGGTATTCCTGGTATTATTCCGAAGTACAAAGGGGGGGGGGGGGGGGGGGGATTCAACACGGCATTGTATCGGGACATTTTCAGAGGCACTACTGTATCGATACACAGACTCCAAGTATGCATCTTTTATTATATGTACTGTATATATTATATATGTGTTGGTCAGTTTGTCCCATTCTGCAGTGATAACATCAAAGTGAGATAATTACACAGAAATTTATCATTTTAGATGAAACAGATGTTGACAAAGTTTCCTTTTGGGGACGTCTTTTGAAATAGGGAAAAAAATTAGAAGTTGGAAATTTGCAACAAAAAAAAAAAAAAATCAAATATAGTGCAATATATCTCAGAATATTGCACTATATTTAAAAATCACATTAATATCGTACCGTGATGATATCTATCAGTCGCCCCTCTTTTCCCCCCCCCCCCCCCCACCAATAAAGTACCTTCATCTCCTGCAGCACCCAGTTGAGGCAGGCGGTCTTGCCGGTGCCCGGCGCCCCGGAGACGTACAGGCTGCCGGGGAGACGCCGCAGCGCCGTCTCCTCCAGGAAGGAGCGGATGGACGCCCGCTCCGTCTCCCGGGACAACAGCCGCTCGGGGACGGCGGTGTGGAGCGCCCGCTTCACGCTCAGGAACCGCGACTCTGGGGGAAGACACGTGGACAGGCAGTGAGAGGGTGGACAAGGATTCATGTCCAGTCCAGCCCCCCCCCCCCCCCCCCCCCCCCCCCCCCCCAGCAGCTAGATTTACAGAGACATCGTTGAGACAGAGTCCGCTTTAGACACCAAATGATTGGAAAATATGACCAAAAACATCCAAAAGCTCCTCTTGTTGTACTATATTTTGGATTATACGACATAAGAAAATGTCCGCCAATATCGGAGTTACCCAAAACCCGAGGAGATGTCTTCAGGCGTCTTATTAAGCACAAAACATCTTCAGTTTATTACGACATAAAGCAGCTGATCCTTACAGTGGAGACGCTGGGGACAGGGTTAGTTAAAAAGTAAAAATGGCAACTAACAAACAAAAACCTTGAATCCATTTTTAAAGTAACTTCAGATTTTTCTTCTGTGGATCAGAAGTTTCAGCTTCTACATTTAAACTTCTGTGGATTGATGGTTAAATAAAAAAATAATTAAAAAAAAGAAAATAAGAAATCTTGACTGGATTGACAGACTTTTGGACTCATATTTTAAATCTTAAAAAAAAGAAGCAAGCAAACAGTCCAGCAGCTCGGAAAACTAGCAACAAACCATCAATACACTAAATGTAAAATAAAAATCAATTAAGTTTTTAATAAAGATTCATGGGACATTTTTTCCTCTTTGTTGTTGTTAGATATTGACATAGTAGTCAGGAAGGGTGGGAGAGAGATAGGGGGGGGGGGGGGGGGGTAGTAAAGGGCCGCAGGTCAGACTCAAACCTGGGCCCCTGCAGAGGACTCAGCCTACGTGGGGCACACTCTCCTACTGGGTGAGCTAGAGTCCGCCCCCCCAATTAGGAGGTTTAATAAAGTTAGGGTCGTAGCCGAGTAGGTCTCCACAGCAGTGGAAAGGAAACTGACATGGCATATTTATTTCCTGGCCACACACCCCCCACCCCACTAATGCTTCAACTACTACCACCACTAATACTACTACCACTACTAATACTACTACAACTACCACCACTAATACTACTACTAATGCTTCAACTACTACCACCACTAATACTACTACCACTACAACTACCACCACTAATACTACTACCACTACTAATACTACTACCACTACTAATACTACTACAACTAATACCACTACAACTACCACCACTAATACTACTACCACTACTAATACTACTACCACTACTAATACTACTACCACTACAACTACCACCACTAATACTACTACCACTACTAATACTACTACAACAACTAATACTACTACCACTACCACCACTAATACTACTACTAATGCTTCAACTACTACCACCACTAATACTACTACCACTACTAATACTACTACAACTACCACCACTAATACTACTACTAATGCTTCAACTACTACTACCACTAATACTACTACCACTACTAATACTACTACAACTACCACCACTAATACTACTACTAATGCTTCAACTACTACTACCACTAATACTACTACCACCACTAATACTACTACAACTAACACCACTAATACTACTAATGCTTCAACTACTACTACCACTAATACTACTACCACAAATACTACTACCACCACCACCACTAATACTACTACCACCACTAATATAACTACTAATGCTTCAACTACTACCACCACTAATACTACTACCACCACTAATACTACTACTAATGCTTCAACTACTACCACCACTAATACTACTACCACCACTAATACTACTACAACTAACACCACTAATACTACTAATGCTTCAACTACTACTACCACTAATACTACTACTACTACTACCACAAATACTACTACCACCACCACCACTAATACTACCACCACTAATACTACTACAACAACTACCACCACTAATACTACTACTAATGCTTCAACTATTACTACCACTAATACTACTACCACTACCACAAATACTACTACCACCACCACTAATACTACTACTACTACCACTAATGCTACTACATACTACCACCACTAATACTACTTTCTACCACTATACTCAACTACTCACTCTTAATACTACTACAAACTAACACACTAATACTATCAATGCTTCAACTACTACACCACGAATACTACTACAAAACACAATAATACTAATACTAATCTTCACTAACCACCACTAATGACTACTACCCATACTTAATACTATCACTACCACCACTAATACTACTACTAATGCTTCAACTACTACTACCACTAATACTACTTCCACCACCACTAATACTACTACAACTAACACCACTAATACTACTACTACCACTACTAATGCTACAACCACCACCACCACCACTACTAGTACTACTACTACTACTTCTTAGCAGCACTAACTTGGATTTGTGCTTATAAAAAAACAATTGAGGTTCTCTTACTGTTGGCGGGCGACTTCCTCTCCGGGTTTTGGCGGGCCGGGCTTCCAGCAGGCGTAGCGTGTTGCCGCGGCGATGGCGCGGTGGGGGGGGACGGGACCAGCCGCCGGCGAGCGGAGATCGGCGAGTTCTCGTCGAAGCCGAGCTTCCTGGGCGACGCCGTGGTCGGTTTGCTCTGTTTGGGCGGAGAACCCAGCGGACCGGCGCCGGTGTTACAGCCGCTGTCGTCACCTGGAGGAAATAACAGAAGGTGTTACAGCCACTGTCGTCACCTGGAGAGGAAATAACAAGGTGTTACAGCCGCTGTCGTCACCTGGAGAGGAATAAAAGAAGGTGTTACAGCCGCTGTCGTCACCTGGAGAGGAAATAACAGAAGGTGTTACAGCCACTGTCGTCACCTGGAGGAAAATAACAGAAGGTGTTACAGCCCCTGTCGTCACCTGGAGGAAATAACAGAAGGTGTTACAGCCACTGTCGTCACCTGGAGAGGAATAACAGAAGGTGTTACAGCCACTGTCGTCACCTGGAGGAAATAACAGAAGGTGTTACAGCCGCTGTCGTCACCTGGAGAGGAATAACAGAAGGTGTTACAGCCACTGTCGTCACCTGGAGAGGAAATAACAGAAGGTGTTACAAGCCACGTGTCGTCACCGTGAGGAATACAAATGTGGTTACAGACGCCTCCTGTCCGTCACCTGGAGAGGAAATAACAGAAGGTGTTACAGCCGCTGTCGTCACCTGGAGGAAATAACAGAAGGTGTTACAGCCGCTGTCGTCACCTGGAGAGGAATAACAGAAGGTG
>NC_045737.1:37422318-37427652 GCF_008692095.1 Etheostoma spectabile | reverse complement strand
TGTCGTCACCTGGAGAGGAATAACATACAGAAGGGCTCGTTTACAGGAAGCCCCGCTCAATCCGCCATTACTCGACCTTAGTCCTTCAGACCCTTAATCCTTCAGATTTTTCAGACCCTTAATCTCTGACTTTTCAGACCCTAACCCTCTCATATTTTCAGACCCTTAATCTCTGACCTTTCAGACCCTTAATCTCTGACCTTTCAGACCCTTAATCCTTCAGATTTCCAGACTAATTTCCCCAGCATTTGACTGGTAAACGCTCATTTTGGACCCTGGTCCAACATGATGCTCGCATCGTCCCCCTGTCCCGCGGGGGTCTGTCTCACCTGTGCGTTTCCGGGGGCTGAGCGGGAGTCGCTTGGGGGGGCCGGAGGGCGTGGGGAGGCCGGAGGACGGCGGCTGGGCTGCGGGGCGTCTGGGCGAGAGGGGGAACAGGCGGATGACTTCTCCTGTCGGCGAGAGCAGGGCGGGCTGCTCGGCGGGACGCCTCGGGGACAGCGGTCCGATCCGGGTCAAGACCGGGGACAGCGGTCCGATCCGGGTCAAGACCGGGTCCAGGGTCTTGGTCGGGGACTTTTCTCCCGCCTTGGAGCGAGAGGAAACTCGGCAGGATTTACGGCGAGGGAAGGACAGCGTGGGCTGGACCCGGCCGTGGGAGCGCGTGCTCGGCATGTCGCGTTCAACCTGAAACAGAGAACCTCCGTTAGAACATAGAGCGATGCAGAATTAACGTGGACATTACCAAGATCATCCGTCAGAACATAAAGCGATGCAGAATTAACGTGGACATTACTTGACTTGAACCACTGGTTCTCTTAGTATGTTTTAATACTTTCTTTTCTTTATACTCCATATTTATTGTTTCTGACATTGTCACTTTTTTATCTTTAATAATATAAAATATACTATAAATCCCACACATGGGGAACCGAGAGAGAGAGAGAGAGAGAGAGAGAGAGAGAGAGAGAGAGAGAGAGAGAGAGAGAGAGGAAGAGAGATGAGAGAGAGGAGATGGGAGGAGAGCAAGAGAGAGAGAGAGAGAGTGAGTGAGTGAGTGAGTGAGTTGATGTGAGTGAGTGAGTGTGTGTGTGTGTGCTGCCCATGGAAAGGCGCCCCCCCGAGCAGTTGGGGGTTTGGTGCCTTGCACAAGAGCACCTTGGCAGTGCCCAGCTACCAGTCCACCACCATAGCTTTGGTATGGTTTACCCAGTATTTCAGCCCATTAGTTCCTGACTTTAATCCTAGAGTTTTGTATTTTATTCGGGTTTGGAAAAAACAAAACACAGTAGCAACGTTTTCCTTTGGATTCCTTAACTTGTCTGGGATGAAAAATCTGCAAAAAATTTTAATTTATTTTTCTACCAGCAAAGTTACACGTCGTCCTACAACTGAAGTTTCGAGGTGTTTCGTCTCATGCAGCGGTGGAAGGAGGTCTTCATTAAGTCTTCTTCTTACTGAATATAATAAATAAACAAACAGCTATAGATAGATATAGATAGATATTTAGATAGATATTTTGTTTATTAGTCCCCAATGGGGAAATTACTGCACTACACTCTGTGTACACACTTTTTGTTAGTACTCACACACAGGCCTGAAATACACACACATGCCCAGGACCTATACATGCACTATACATGGAGAGATGTCAGAGTGAGTGGGCTGCCAGCTGAACCAGCGCCCTGAGCGGTCGGGGGGTACGGTGCCTTGCTCAAGGGCACCTAGCAGTGCCCAGGAGGTGAACTGGCATCTCTCCAGCCACCAATCCACGCTCCCAACTTTTTGGGTCCATACGGGGATTTGAACCAGTGACCCTCCGGTTCCCAACCCAACTCCCTATGGACTGAGCTACTGCCACCCACCCAGCTATGAAGACACACGCGTGACTCAACACACATGTTCTTATTGTTATTATTACACCTGCACCACCTGATAATGTTGTTTCTCTCCCTGTTCTTTTCATTTACCCCACACACTATATCTTTGTTACCTGTATTTATATTTTCTCCATTACAAGTATTTACTTTTTCAATATTATTTATGGTCACAGGTGAGTATAACTTATATTCTGGTTACCTACTTTTGCATTGTTACTTTAATTACATATTCAGTTTAATTTTAACGTCACTTACTTACACTGCTATATTGTTGTTGTTTTTGTACTATGGCAACCGCACTTTACTTAACAAAACCTTTATTAGACGCCACTTTACTTCGGTCTTTACCTTCTGCTCATTGTCTGCTGTTTGCCTGTTTTTTTGTGTGTTTACTTGTTTGTTTTTTAGCTTTTATTGTAGAAAATGCTGCTGTAACAAGGGAGTTTCCCCGCTGTGGGATGAATAAAGTATTATCTAATCTAATCTTATTGTTATCTTTATACTGTCTTCTATACTGTATTCTTGCTAAAAAAACTGATGCTGGAAATTTCACTATCCTTGCGGGAGTCATCCCAAAAAGAAGTCTACGTGGAGACACTGAGTCCTAATTTAAGTCTTTTAATTAAGTTAATTAAGTATTAAAAGTCACCATGAAAATACTCTTTATAGTAAAAGTCCTGGATGTAGTTCAGCTATGATATAAAAGACTGGAAGGTACAATATTTACCTCTGAGATAGAAGTATAAAAGTAGCATAACAGGAAAATATTTACATTACTTTTACATTAATTTCCATTAATTTAATTTTTTTACATTGAAAATTGTTCCACAGTACAATAGTGGAGTAAAAGTTCTTAGTTTAGTAGTACTATTTAAATGAAATACACCTTATAAAAACACAATAAATACGTAAAACTACATCTTATAGTCGCATTTTGTGGTTTTACACGACCAAATGTTAAAGTACGTCGCGTGTAAACGTAAAAATTACAATAAAGTTTCGGGGAATTGAATGCAGCCGAATCGGAATTTAAAGTTCCTACAAGTCGATTTAACGTCACGATAAGCGTCATATTAGCTTAAAACAACTATGAAATGGCTTGGATGATATAAACCTACTGATTTTAGGAGTTTGTGGTACTTTAACCCAGATACAGTCATATTTATCGCGCGCAGGACAGACAATACGGCGTAATGGCGCCAATCCAGCAGACAGCCAAACGGCGGCGTTTACATAAATAAATCCACATTTCCGCATTATAATGACTGTAGTTTCACCTAAAACACGTCGTGTTAACATTAGGATCACGCTAAAGGGAAAAACAAATCGTTAAAACGCGGATAAGAGTTTAAATTTAGACGAAAAACTAAGAAAAACAAACCAACTCTAAAGAAGAAGACGAAGAAGAAGTGCTCTCTTCCGGTTACGATTAACAAGCGTAGGTCACGTTTTACCGCTTAAATCAAAGCGTGAGGGATAAATTTACCTTTTTACAAGTGGTCAGAAGTCTTCTCAGGAACGAGTGGAGTGTGTTATCTTCTCCTGAAGCCCTCTGCGTCTCTCTTTCCCTCTTCTGCCGCACACTTGCGCCAAATCTCGCGGAACCTCCTCTCGGACCAGCTGTATTTCCCGCTGCTGCGCGCTGATTGGTCGCCAAAACAGCGTCTTCCATTCTCATTGGCTCGTGGTTGCCAGCGGATGTTACGACAGAAGCCGGCAGGTTAAGGTGGCGGGAGTTTCAATAGAAGCTGGTTTTGGCGGAATGTAATTTTCCCGGGAACTTCAGTGCTGTTTTGTTACGTCATTCTTTGACCCTCGTGTTGTCCTCGTGTCAAATTGACCCGTTTTCGTGTATCAACGTTCTGCTTTCATTAATTTTATTTTATATTAAAAAACAAAAGTACAAAAGTCATTTTACATCAACATACATACATTGTCCCCATGTTGTCCCCATGTTGTCCTCATGTTGCCTCCTGTCCTATGTGTCGTCATGTTGTCCTGTTTCTCGGTTGTCCCATGTTGTCTCAGTTGTTTCATGTTGTCCTCATGTGTCCCCATGTTGTCCTCATGTTGTACTCATGTCCCCATGTTGTCGCTCATGTTGTCCTCATGTGTCCCATGTGTCTGTTCCTTGTTGTCCCCATTGTGTACCTCAGTTGTCCCCATGTTGTCCTCATGTTGTCCCTCGTTGTCCCATGTTCCCATGTTGTCTTCATGTTTCCTCATGTGTCCTCATGTTGTCTTAGGTTGTCCTCATGTTGTCCCCATGTTGTCTTCATGTTGTCCTCATGTTGTTCATGTGTGTCATGTTGTCTTCATGTTGTTCCTCATGTTGTCCCCATGTTGCCTTCATGTTGTCCTCATGTGTCACCCATGTTGTCCCCATGTGTCTCATGTTGTCCTCATGTTGTCCTCATGTTGTCCTATGTGTCTCATGTTGTCCTCATGTTGTCCCCATGTTGTCTTCACATGTTGTCTTCCATGTTGTCCCTCATGTTTGTCCCCCATGTTGTCGTTCATGTCTCCTCATGTTGTCTCATGTGTCTCAGTGCCTCATGTGTCCATGTTGTCTCATGTTGTCTCCCATGTTGTCACCTCTGTTGTTCATATGTTGTCTCATGTTGTCTGTCATGTTGTCCTCATGTTGTCCATGTTGTCTTCAGTTGTCTTCATGTTGTCATCATGTTGTCTTCATGTTGTCTCAATGGGGTTTGCATTGCCATTCATGTTTGTCTTCATGTTGTTCTTCCCATGTGTCCTCATGTTGTCTCATGTTGTCTTCATGTTGTCTCCATGTTGTTGGTGTCTCATGTTGTCTTCATTTGCCCCATTTGTCTTCATTGTCTCATGTTGTCTCTCATGTGTCTTCATGTTGTCCTCATGTTGTCCTCCTGTGTCTCATGTGCCTGCCTGTTGTTTCATGTTGTCTCATGTTGTCCTCATGTTGTTCATTTCGTCTCTGCATGTGCTCCATGTTTCCTCATGTTCCTTCATGTTGGCCTTCATGTTTCCTCATGTTGTCCTCATGTTGCCTTTCATTGTTGGTCAATCATGTTGCCTTCATGGTCCTATGTGATCATGTTGCCTCAGTGTCTTCTGTTGTCCTCATGTTGTCTTCATGTTGTCCTCATGTTGTCTTCATCATGTTGTCCTCATGTTGTCCTCATGTTGTCCCCATGTTACCTTCACAGGAGAAACAGAGATGACCTTACTACGTAATGTTACTTCAGTAATGTTTTTAATGCAGGACTTGTACTTGTACTTGAGTATTTTCACAGTGTGGTACTAGTACTTTAACTGCAGTAAAGGATCTGAGTACAAACAGTAAGTTATTTAGTAAAAACAGCGATATTTTGAATGGACTCTGGTACAAACAAGTTCGCCACGCTAACCCTCGTGTTGTCTTACCGTCAACATTGAAAATGAACACTTTTTAATCAATGTTTTTAACTTT
>NC_045737.1:37421179-37422308 GCF_008692095.1 Etheostoma spectabile | reverse complement strand
TTTGTCCCTTTTTCAACACTTTTTTTCATTGTCACTTTTTTTACATTCAACACTACGTACCACTAACTTATTAACTTTAGTTTTACAGTTAGTTTTGGAATTTATGGTCAATAAACCTCATTTATAGGAGATTATACCTAATGTTTGAGTTAGAAAAGCAGAAATTAGGAATATTGAGACTAAAAATTAAAGGAAGGATGTGTTGATGATAATCACAGACTGGAATATGTCAATTGTTACTCAAACACTATTTCAACAAACACTGTCCTTGTGTCACAGCTATAAAATAGAATAAGACCCAAAATTAATGAAAGTAGAGATGGGTCTTGGCAAAGAGCGTTGGAATCAATATGTTATTTTGGGGAATAAAAAGAACAGTGGTATAGGACAACATGAGGACAACATGAAGACAACATGAGGACAACATGAAGACAACATGAGGACAGCATGAAGACCATTGCCAAACAATAACACTAAATCTTTTTAAAAAGAGAGGAGTAACGTCCCATCTCCTTTGTATAACTCCCAGTTTGGGCGGTGCTGGACACGGCTCTCTGGGCATCGACTCAGCGGCTCCATCACTACATCACATCTATGGCACCTTGTTTTTCCTCTGTGATGTTGTGCAAAACCCCATGTTATATATGTTTCCTGTGCGATGCCTTGTTTACACACCTTGACCAAAATATCCCTCTCCAGATTACTTGTAATTATTTGGCCTCACTGTGAATGTGTTGAATGTCTATGAGATTATGTGCAGATGGATTATGTTGTCAGATTATTATGTTATGTTATCTTCCTACTGCCTTAACAGTGAGAAGCACTTTAAATAAAGGGAGCTGTAAATACTGTAAAGTCTGATCTGTGTTTTTGTCTCTCCTTGATCATCATAACTCACTAATCATGTTAAAGGTTTGTAACATAAGAAAACATAAATTCTTATAAAAATATTGGTGAAAGTAACTACGCTACGTTTTACATTTTCATTATTTCATCTCTCCTTCCTTTTCTCTCCTCTAATCCTGAGTGCAACAAGTGTTTTAACATGAAAAAATGTCCAGCCACATCATAGATATATAGCAATCTTTTACATAAAAAGGATGTTGTTGTTTTTTTTAAACTAAGTTTT
>NC_045737.1:37420593-37421169 GCF_008692095.1 Etheostoma spectabile | reverse complement strand
TAGGAGAGTTAGCTGAGGGCAACAAGTGTTTTGACATGAAAAGGTTAAAAGGACAAGGCTGCATAATAGATTTTTTTTTTTGAATATCCAACGTCCATTATAAAACCAGCTTTACCCCGGTGTGGGAGAAGCTGCAGTGTGTTGTTCTGCACCAGCTAGCTAGCTAGCTAGCTAGTTAGCAGCTAGTTAGCTAGCCGGCTAGCAAGCTACAGAAGAGTATGATTTTGACTCCATGGTGCGGAGCCTCGCCTCCAGGGCAGAGGATATACATTTATTACATGGACCGTCGTCCCTAAAGGAGGAAGAGCAATAGCTACACATTTGACACAAAGAGCAAGAGAGAGAGAGGGGGACAGGAATTAGTCATTGCTAATTGCTAAGCTAATGGCTAAGCTAAAGTAGCTAACCGCGTTCTAACAGATAATGAAACTATTAGAGCTTGATTATAAATAGTGTTTAAATACAATCAGATGCTTATCCTCCAGATTTAAGCAATAAAGCGGAGTTCAGGAAGCTGATTTAACAGCTGATCGGTTCACAATCAACATAACAGGGCTGCCAACTTTTCCAAAAACC
>NC_045737.1:37420475-37420583 GCF_008692095.1 Etheostoma spectabile | reverse complement strand
AGCACAATAGTGGCCCAACGTTGCAGTCTCGCATATATAGTATAGTATAAATAGTATAGTATATATAGTACAGTATATATAGTATAGTATAAATAGTATAGTATATAT
>NC_045737.1:37420272-37420408 GCF_008692095.1 Etheostoma spectabile | reverse complement strand
TGTTTACAACTTTGTGCACATTCTAAATATAACTCCTCCCATCTCTGTTGTCCGAGATGTGGAGAGTTGTAATACAGTGTAGGCTATATATAGTATAATATAGTATATGGTGTAATATAGTCTGCTGTGCATGTCA
>NC_045737.1:37419232-37419847 GCF_008692095.1 Etheostoma spectabile | reverse complement strand
TGAAACCGGTCAAATGCGTGTGTCTCACGGCCAATGCGTGAGAGTTGGCAGCCCTGAACTCAACATGACAATGTTTTGCATAAACTTTTTATTGTTTTTAAATCGGAGGGATTTTAATAGTTATTTGTCTGATTTAAAGACATATTCTGTACAGGACACACGTTGTGAGGCTGATATAGAGACGTTAAGAAGTCAGGGAGACTAAATCCGTTCAGATCCCGTTCCTTCCAGCCTGACGGGGGCTGAAATCGGCAGGAAACTGTCCAACTTCCTAAAAGCCTGGGGGTGGTGATTGTTGGAGTGCATGCCGAAGGGTGACGCGGACACGCGCTTCGCATCGCGAACGGGTACGCGCGCCACCGGAGAAAGACGAGGGATAGAAACAGCCGCTGTTCCGAGAATGATGAGCCGGTTAACTTCCTGCTGCCTCGCGGACAACTCGCTAATGTTTACATGGGCGGGACTTAGATCAAGGTCCAATGAAACGCTTTATAAAGCGACCGAGGGCGGGCGGAGACAAGGCAGCTTTATGTGTAGAGCACATTTCATCAACAGGACAGTTCAAAGTGCTTCACACAAAACCAGTTGATCTCCAAACCTCTGGAAGATGAGCAC
>NC_045737.1:37418953-37419222 GCF_008692095.1 Etheostoma spectabile | reverse complement strand
AGCTCCAGATGCATCATGTCGACAGGCATCATGAAAACTTTTAACTTTCTACTTTTGACTAGTTTGCTGTTTGCTGAAACTATCCTGGGTAAGTTTGTTTATAGTCATATTAGTGAATGAGTCTGCTTGTTATTAATGCTGTTGACCCAAATGATTGGAAACGTTATGCATTTTAATAAATAACGCTTTTTATTATAATGATGAAGATGTAAAGTCTGACATCTCATTGATGAACAGTCAGACATCTTGTAAAGATAATTAGTGACCAT
>NC_045737.1:37418775-37418943 GCF_008692095.1 Etheostoma spectabile | reverse complement strand
AACGGACCTGAACTTCAAAGGACTCGGTACCGATGGATAAGATGAGATTTATTGTGTTTACATGTTGTACATTGGAGGAAACAGTGGAGGAAATTAGGGCTGCACGATTATGACCAAAATGATAATCACGATTATTGTTATCAATATTGTGATCACGATTATTAGTTG
>NC_045737.1:37418649-37418765 GCF_008692095.1 Etheostoma spectabile | reverse complement strand
AAACAAATGTTATTGTTTATTTTTTATTTGCTGTTTATAACTGCTTTAACATCCATATTATGTATATATATATATATTATATATATTATGCTACATTCCTCTTATGTTGAAGTTGT
>NC_045737.1:37418443-37418639 GCF_008692095.1 Etheostoma spectabile | reverse complement strand
CTTACAGCTGCAACACATGGAAATGAAAATCAGCTATCTGAAATAAATAGCCTAGGAGTTTTTTTCTGTTTAAATGCATCGCTGAGAAAGTTCCTTCACTTGTGAGAAGGAGGAGTCTGATCATCAGACTCCTCCTTCTCCCTCTTTTTCTGACGTAGGCCTACTCAAACTCATGGCTGACTCATTATGAACGGGG
>NC_045737.1:37418271-37418433 GCF_008692095.1 Etheostoma spectabile | reverse complement strand
GGGACGACGACGACGACTCACAAGAAGACTGTTGTTATGAAGCATTACCCTTACAACTTACCTCACAGACAAACCATCATTACATCTTTTATATAAGTTGTATTTTGTTCTAAATGGTCTTTATACATAATACAACAGTGAAAGGTAACACACCTGACATGT
>NC_045737.1:37418107-37418261 GCF_008692095.1 Etheostoma spectabile | reverse complement strand
CATTCCTCTATCCATATATGCACCAACATTATATGTTTGCTACAGTCATGCAACGTGTAATACAAAAGACAACAAAGTTAAATACTTTGAATATAATTTTATTTTATTAATGTGCTTGTAGTTCTGCAGGCTCCCCCCAGGCCGTAGCTAGTCT
>NC_045737.1:37416780-37418092 GCF_008692095.1 Etheostoma spectabile | reverse complement strand
CAGGGACATGAGGGGGGACTCCAGACCCTCCAGGGGATCCTCCTACGGTCTGATGGCCATCGTCCCCCCTAAATGAAGGACCTCTACTCCTCGTTGGTCCCTGAAGAGATAGATTATACAGTATATACATCAGGTGGAGGCAGTATATACAAGATCTACATCAGGTGGAGGCAGTATATACAGGACATACATCAGGTGGAGGCAGTATATACATCAGGTGGAGGCAGTATATACAGGATCTACATCAGGTGGAGGCAGTATATACATCGTTGGGGCGTAATACATCATGGAGTCAGTATATACTCAGGTGGCTGCAGTAATACCGATCTACATCCGGTGGGAGGCAGTATATCACAGATCCCCGCAGGGGAGCAATATACAGGCTCTACATCATTGGAGGCAGTATCTACCTCAGTGGAGCAGTATATACTCAGGTAGTCATTAACTACAATCCAGTGAGGCATAACTACATCAGGTGGAGGCAGTATATACATCAGGTGGAGGCAGTAACTACATCAGGTGGAGGCAGTAACGGTGGTTTTATTAACGCTAACTACTGCCAACGTTACCAGACAATCAGCTGATCGCTGTTTAGCTAACGCTCACACAGGAACATGTACAACTTGTTGAGATCCCACATTTAACACTGAGATCTTCTACAGCGGGACGACAGTTTAACACAAACAACAATAAACTACAACACATGTAGCATGTTAGCTTATTAACTTCTGGTTAAACTGCCGCTGTTAGCTAGCTAAGGCTAGCTAAGGCTAGCACGACAAATTACGGTACTAATAAAGGTTATAATACGTGGAACAAAAATCATTACCGAGTGTAAAGTTAACCAAATATACACACACAGGTGGCTTATATGTTATATGTTATATAAATATAGCACAAAGACTCACGTTCAACTTGTATTGCGATCTCGTCCTCGGCCGCCATTATCCAAAGTTTTCCCCAACTGTTAGCTCCGCCCCTTCCGCTACGTAGCCATGGCGACCGTTGAATGTGGAAGGCAAAGACGCATGTCTATGGTGGAAACATATAGCACATGCGCAGAACGGATCGTGCAGGCAGTACGGATCATGTACCCATAGACATATAAAGAGTAGACGCCGCATCGACCGCTACTGCCTACTGGCGCTGACGAGCCGTGGGGCCGCCATCTTGGACCGGTCACCCGCTCCACTCAGTGGAATGTGTTTGGCAGCTGCAATGAGCTGTCAGCGCGTTTAATTAATCAATCTCACTGAAAATAAAACTGATTTTCATGTTGTTTTTTACTACAAAGGTCATACATGTAGCTATG
>NC_045737.1:37416621-37416770 GCF_008692095.1 Etheostoma spectabile | reverse complement strand
CATGGTTAGGCATATTTTAATATTCATAATGTGCTTAACAGTTATAGAATATTCTGATATGACATAAATTCACCAGACATCCGAGATCAAACCTGGGAACATAATCAAGCACATTGCTATTGAAAAGGCTATATTATTTATATATATAT
>NC_045737.1:37415273-37416611 GCF_008692095.1 Etheostoma spectabile | reverse complement strand
ATATATATATATCTTATAAGAGTAACGTGCAAGTCTTGTCAAACAAATCCCAACTAAACGAGAGACAATCCCAATGTAATAACAACATAAGCATACATTACTGCTGCTTTTGGACCCCCAGAATAACGTATAGGTCAGGGGTCTTCAACGTTTTATTAGCCGAGGACCCCTTAACTGAAAGAGAGACAAAGCAGGGACCCCCTACTACATACTGTATATTGTATTAAATGAAGCTGCACATTAAACTGGGCTTACAATAACGTGGAGGTTAGTCTAGAGCCTTTATACATACCTTTTTTGCATAGAAAACTAAGCCATTAAAATAGCCTAATAATTGTAGGCATGCTTTTATAAATCATGTTTTAATGTTTGACATACATGTAAATCCTTAGGATCAACGGTAACTGAGTGACTACCTTGCCTAAATGTCAGTAAACCTATCAGCAGTGGGGAGTTTTTCAAAAATTTAGTTTGAGTCATGTTAAGACTTTTTCATTTTTGAAAAAACTTTAAAAGATGAACAATAATTTGGAGGTCCCCTTGTATTGACTCTGAGGACCCCCTGTTGAAGATCCCTGGTATAGGTCATACCATAATACTCACTTATATAACGATGTGCTGTGTGACGATATTGCGTTGATATATCTTGTACCCCTAACAAAGCACGCGTACCAGTACTTAAAGTATTTAAAGTAGCAACTGGTATGAAATGAAAGTGGCAGTTTTTTATTTAAACCGCACATTTACGTGGTTGAATCTCCCTTTAAAACTCTGGAAACTTAACTTATGTAGCAATTTTCAAAACACAGATAAAAAATGCTTTACAGAACCCAGAGTAGAAAAGATAAGATAAAAAAAATCCGCCGATCTGAGCAGGAATATCCTGCACAGTGCTCTGGCTTCTTGTGTCTTCTGCTGCTGAGTAACGACTATGACCGGTCCAAGATGGCGGCTGGAAATCTCGCGCTCAGCAGCCAATGCGGCGTCTTCTCTTTATTATGTCTATGCATGTACCGACACACACCATAGACTGTATATTATTAACGGTCTATGATTCACACTCAACTTTCTGACCGTTTTGAGTGCACCATCCGGGTACTATAGTAAAATGGTTAGTATTAAGTACAGAATAGTATTAAGTAGTTAGTATTACAGAATAGTATTAAGTAGTTAGTATTAAGTACAGAACAGTATTAAGTAGTTAGTATTACAGAATAGTATTAAGTAGTTAGTATTAAGTACAGAAGTGCGTGATTTGAGACACATGTCTCTGTCTATATGTTTGTTTCAGTAGGAGTGAATATGATCTGAAAGCCTGAAACTTGAAGATTAATGTGA
>NC_045737.1:37412555-37415263 GCF_008692095.1 Etheostoma spectabile | reverse complement strand
GCACTGAAACTTTAACATTTTGGAGCTCTTAAATCTCAAGAATGGCATTTTTCAGCAGTCAGATGACATTTCAGTTGTATAAACTGCCCAGAATCCCTCTTACTGTCAGTAAACCTAAAGGAGAGCGTACCTCCTCTAAATGTCCTCGGCCTCTAGCTCGTGTTTTTAAGTCTCATGACCCTAAATAATGTCTCTGTCTCTTGTTTCTCCAGGAGCGTATCGTGTCAGTTGTCCAGCTCTGATCGAGGCAGTAGAAGGGGACGCTGTGACTCTGCGGGGTTCTCTGCGTCCTCCGGTCAACTTGTCTCCTTACACAGTGGATCTGAAGAGACTCGACCTCCGTGACGACCTCGTCCACGTGTACCGACATGAACAAGATGATTTCCTCTCACAGAGTCATCGCTTCAAACACAGAACTACCCTGGTCCACGGAGACCTGGTCCGAGGAGACGTGACTCTGCAGGTCTCCCCGGTAAACCTGTCTGACGCAGGACGGTACGAAGTCTACGTCCCAAAACTGAAAGCCCGATGTGGTTTTAACCTCACTGTTGGTAAGAGGGACAGATCAATTTGAAGGTTTTTCTTCTATTTAACTCTCGTGTTGTCTCCACCTCCGGGACCTTCTCGTGTCCCTCGGGTCTTATTTGGGGTTTCAAACAATTCTGAAATAAAATTTTACTTCATAATCTATTAACAAATATTGTCTTTATCTCACTTTCTAACAGCTGAGATAACATCTATGTTTAGGGAATGCATCAGTCTCTACTAGCACACTATTAAACATGGAAGTGGGGTTTAGTTTTTTGTCATAAGGTTATAATTCATGTTAAAAATCCACTATGGAAACAACATAAGTGTCATATCCAGAATAATGTTCTGAGTCAGGAATACATGTTTATCTCAGGAAATAAGGAAAGGACGCTGATAAAAGGTAGAAAACATGGAACTTGTCCCATTTTTCTTCTTGTAAAGATTTGAAATGGGTCAATTTGACCCGAATACAACACAAGGGTTAAGTTTTGTATAATGAAACACTTTATTTTTGTTGTTTGAAACAGAAAGAAAAGCGAACAGGACAAAGAGAAATGATTTCACCACGTCTGGACGTCCAGTGGAGGACGAGACCGAGTCAGAGCATCGGGGTAAATGTCTCATAGTCCTCCAGAAAACTGGGGTTGTGGTTTTAGATTATATAAGATTATACTTTATTCATCCCACAGCGGGGAAATTCCCTTATTACAGCAGCATTCTCTACAATAAGAGCAAAAACAAACAAACACACAAGTAAACACACAAGAAAAACAGGCAAACAACAGACAATGAGCAGAAGGTAGACTGGAGTAAAGTGGCGTCTAATAAAGGTTTTGTAAAGTAAACTGTGGTTGCCATAGTACAAAAACAACAATATTACAGTGTAAGTAAGTGACGTTAAAATTAAATTGAATATGTAATTAAAGTAATAAAGCAAAAGTAGGTAACCAGAATATAAGTTATACTCACCTGTGACCATGAATAATATTGAAAAAGTAAATACTTGTAATGGAAAAATATAAATACAGATAAAGATATACAGAGAGTGTGTGGAGTAGATGGGAAAACAGGGTTATTATGGTTATGGTTATGTTATGGTTATTGTTATGGTTAGGTTATGTTAGGGTTAGGGTTAGGGTTAGGTTAGGTTATGTTATGGTTATGGTTGTGGTTATGTTATGGTTGGTTGTGCATCTTCTTAAACCTTCCCTCCTTCTCTGATGTCTTCCAGATGTTGAGAACTGGAAGCTTCCCTGTGTTGTTATCCTTCCCGTTGGTTTCCTCCTCCTGGTCCTGTTTCTGATGAAAGAACACATCAGTAAGTTAAAAAAACTAACTTTTGTTCACAGGACTTTATCAGGATCTTATGTGGTGTTAGTTTTGTTTTTAACTGATGAACCTTTCAAAACATTTCAGAAACGTTGCAGCTATCTTTGGTTGTTTGGTTGCTAACGTTAGCTCAAAACACCATTCAACTGGCAGCCTTTGTTGTGTTTGATGCTAACTTGTAGCTAAGCTAGCAGTGAACCAACCTGGTTAAGTAGCCTAGGTCCATTTTTACTCTGTTGACATTACAGAAGTCTCTCGTTAGCATCTTGTAGCATCTTGTATGCTAACTCTACTCTAAGTGGTGCATGCGCGAGTCAAACCTGCCCTCTCCTCACATCGGGCAGTGCCAGAGACAGCTGCAGCTTTAATCCACATTAACGCTGAGATGTGACCCAGATACCGTAATGACCAGAATATAGACCCCGAACATACGGTTACCCCTCCCCTTTTTTTCCAAAATCCTTTTTGAAAGAACACTTAATGAGTTTTTTTGAGCTTGCATTCTTTTTACTTTACCATCATCTTAAAAACGTGTTGTCATTTGCTTGCTAATGTCTGTCTTACTACCTTTGAGCCATTTTCTTCAGGACGCCCCCCCCGGCTGCTATTTGGCGCCACCTGTTGTTGTTGATGTATACTGGTGTTTTAAAGTCTAGACCCTGAATATCAGACAACCTCACTTTTTCCAGATATATTCATAGGAAGAAAACTAATTATATTTATTATCTTATCTTATATTCTGGCTGATACAGGTCGGCTATTTGTTCTCTACTTCTCTGTTTCCTCCGTCCTTTAACAAGTGTTACAAACTGTTTTTCTTTCCCTCAGAGAGTTGGATCAAGAGGCTC
>NC_045737.1:37412455-37412545 GCF_008692095.1 Etheostoma spectabile | reverse complement strand
GGAAGGAGGGAACCAGAACCAGAACCAGAGGAAGCAGAGAAGAACCTGAACCCCAAAGCAGCCGAAGTTGAGTTGAGTTGTTGAGTTCTG
>NC_045737.1:37412316-37412445 GCF_008692095.1 Etheostoma spectabile | reverse complement strand
GGGAAGTCCACCACGTCATACTGTACAATCCAGTGTACCAAAACATATCAGGGACATAAGGAACGCTGCTTTCTATCATTTAAAATGTCTCAAACTGGTGAAAACCTTCATGTGAACCTGGTTGCTGTG
>NC_045737.1:37412036-37412306 GCF_008692095.1 Etheostoma spectabile | reverse complement strand
TCTGCTGGACAACAATGTGAAGGCGTCAACTCGTTTATCAGTTTAATTATTATTATTTAATAATGTAATATCTGTGGTTAAATCAGGGAAATGGGTCCAATCAATGAACAAAATGCTGTATGATGACGTAGGATTTGTATTTTCTGCACTTTTCTTTTTGCTTTTGTTGTTGTTGTTGTTGTTGTTGTTGCACTTTGTTAAAACATATTGAGTCTGATTTGTTCTTAACGTTTAACTGAATAACTTATTCCAACTTAACTTAAATCTTGT
>NC_045737.1:37411672-37412026 GCF_008692095.1 Etheostoma spectabile | reverse complement strand
CTACATGCTCCAGCTGCTTCTCCTTTAACCTCACGCATTTGTTACCAGGCACAGTGTATATTTATGGATGAATTTGTGATATTTTTGAATGTATTTTTACATATTTTTGCACCTCTTTTCTATTTTTCTAACCTTCTTCTTAAGCTGAATAAAGTTTAAAAAGCGTCTCGGATCAGCTGGAAAATGCATCGTCACAAAGCCGTAGACAGGAAACGCAGAAAACCTTCTAGAGATACGAGGTTCTCACTGAACAGATAAATAAAACCATAGGCCTATATATAATTTTAATTTAGTAATCAGAATCAGCTTTATTCGCCAGGTTATGAGGACACATACGAGGAATTTGTCTTTGGA
>NC_045737.1:37411326-37411662 GCF_008692095.1 Etheostoma spectabile | reverse complement strand
CGTTACTCACACTGTGCTTACACACACAAAACAACCAAAACAAAAAAAATATACACTAATATATACACAATATATACATACTCTAAACAGAAACAATATAGAGGCATGAGTGCAATGAAGAGATCAACAAAATTATTTAAATGTGGAGCATAGTGCAAGGATACTGGGATAAATAGTATTATGTTATTACAATATGAGAAGTTCTGAAATAGGATATGAGAATGATGAATAAATACTAAATAAGTGGAATAATAAGTGGAACCAGTGAACAGGTTCTGTATAGACAGTGATTACGGGGTTATTGACCAGAACTGAACCTGACACTGTGGGTCAGTA
>NC_045737.1:37411142-37411316 GCF_008692095.1 Etheostoma spectabile | reverse complement strand
CATCAGAGAGATGGCTTGTGGGTAGAAACTGTTCCTGAGGCTGTTGGTTTTGGCGTACAGGGCTCTGTAGCGCCCTCCAGAGGGGAGAAGCTGGAACAGATTGTGTCCGGGGTTAGATGGGTCTGCAGTGGTGGTTTGAGACGGGTATGGCTGCAGCCTGGAGCGTCCCATGTC
>NC_045737.1:37411010-37411132 GCF_008692095.1 Etheostoma spectabile | reverse complement strand
TCTCATGCGGTCCTGTCTCATGCGGAGGTGTGTCCAACGGTCAATCCAGAGGGTCAAAATTAGGATATCGCGAATAATTTTCCAGATTGAGTCCACGGGTAAATTCGTGACCACATTTGTTG
>NC_045737.1:37410878-37411000 GCF_008692095.1 Etheostoma spectabile | reverse complement strand
AATTGAAAAACGTTAAAAAACTGTTAAAGTAACACTAATGCCAACGCCTACATGTAGTTTGCTCATTTCTGAATGTTATGCTTGTGTTGTTCCATATTAACGGAGCTACATCTGATGAAACC
>NC_045737.1:37407527-37410858 GCF_008692095.1 Etheostoma spectabile | reverse complement strand
TTCTGCGACTAACGGCAGGACCTCCTGAGGAGGGACAACAATCCACGATCTGCACACATCAACAAGACTACAAAACCAACATGTTACACTCTTTCCAAGACTTTTTATTTGTATATTCTAGATTGTTTTCACACTTCACTAGGGCAGAATGCTGTCGGGTCTCTGGGACCCGGGGCAGAATGCTGTCGGGTCTCTGGGCTGTAATGATGACGTAGATTTGGATGTGCTTTCTGCACTGTTCTGTTGGCTTGGGTTTGTGGTTGTTGTTTGTGTTTTGGTGCACGTTGTGAAACATAGGGAGCTAGTAACTGGGGATGGTCAGCGCATCAGAGGTGGACTTAACGTAAAAGAAGGGGGGACGTGTGCTTAAATACCTCTATATCGTCGGACTACGTAATCTTGTTTGTGAATGCCTACATGCTAGCAGCTGCTTCTCCTTGTAACCTCACGCACTTTGGTACAGCCAGTGTCATTTGATGGAGAATTTGTGATCTTATTTTTGAAGTATCGTACATATGCGTTTCACCCATTTCTTAGGTCCTAACTGCTTTTGAAGCGGAATAAAGTTTTAAAAAGCGTCTCGATATCACGCGGCAAAATGCACTCACAAAGCCGTTGAGACGGAAACGCAGAAAAGAACCTTAGTAGAGAACGAGGTTTCATCGGAACAATAAATGAAAACCATAGAGGCCTATATCATAATGTATTTAGAAACAGATCCACTGATGTAATATCGACACGGTTAGGACACAACGAGGAATTGTCTTTGGAAGCAGTATTCGTTACTCCACACTGTCTGTACAACACAAACAAACAACACACCAAAACACTATCTAGCACTGGGTGAGAGATTGCATGACATCATATTATTAAACTATGACATACTCTTAAACAAACAACAATATAGAGGCAAAGGATGCTGCGAATAGACGAGATGGGCATTACGAAAACACTACAGTGGAGATACTCAAAAAGGTGGAGCATAGTGCAAGGATACTGGATAAATAGTATTATGTTTTACAATAAGAAGTTCTGAAATAGGAATTGAGAATGATGAATAATACAAATAAGTGAAATAATAGTGGACCCGTGACAGGTTCTGTATAGACAGTGATACGGGGTTATTGACCAAACTGAACCTGCCACTGGGTGTCAGTATCAGCGGTTCATCAGAGAGATGGCTTGTGGGTAAAAGAAACTGTTCCTGAGCTGTTGGTTTGGGCGTACAGCTCTGTAGCGCCCTCCAGAGGGAGAAGCTGGACAGTTGTGTCCGGGGTTAGATGGGTCTGCAGTGGTGGTTTGAGACGGTAGGGCTGCAGCCTGGAGCGTCCCATGTCATCGTCCGTCTCATGCGTCCTGTCTCATTCGGAGGTGTGTCCAACGTTCAATCCAAGGGTCAATCGATGGATCGCGCGTAGATATTTCCAGATTGAGTCCACCGGGTAATTCGTGACCACATTGGTTGCAATCAATTGAAAACGTTAAAAACGTGTTAAGTAACACTAATGCCAACGCCTACATGTAGTTTGCTCATTTCTGAATGTTATGCTTGTGTTGGTTCCATATTACGGAGCTACATCTGATGAAACCTGCATCAGCGACGCAGCCGTTTCTGCGACTAACGGCAGGACCTCCTGAGGAGGGACAACAATCCACGATCTGCACACATCAACAAGGCTACAAACCAACATGTTCACTCTTTCCAAGACTTTTATTTGTATATTCTAGATTGTTTTCACACTTCACTAGGCAGATGCTTCGGTCTCTGGGACCCGGGGCAAATGCTTCGGGTCCTGTGACCGGGCAATGGGTCGGCTCGAACCGGGCAGAATCTTGCTCTCTGACCCGCAGAATGCTGTCAGGTCCTGGGAACCCGGGCAGATGCTGTCGGGTCTCTGGGACCGGGAAAGAATTCTTCTGGCTCTCTGGGACCCGGGACAGACGCTGTCGCTCTCTGGACCGGACGAAATGCTGTCGGGTCTCGGGACCGGGGCAGAATGCGGTTGTAGTTTTCTACTAGCGGCATCGCTTCGAGTCTCTGGGACCCGGGCAGAATGCGTCGGCTCTCTGGACCCGGC
The DNA here is from genome assembly GCF_008692095.1 of Etheostoma spectabile. Classification (NCBI taxonomy): domain Eukaryota; kingdom Metazoa; phylum Chordata; class Actinopteri; order Perciformes; family Percidae; genus Etheostoma; species Etheostoma spectabile. Next base: position 37,408,780 of record NC_045737.1, on the reverse strand, counting down.
AGAATGCTGTCGGCTCTCTGGTACCCGGCAGAATGCTGTCGGCTCTCTGGGACCCGGGACAGAATTCTGTCGGCTCTCTGGGACCCGGGACAGAATGCTGTCGGCTCTCTGGGACCCGGGCAGAATGCGTCGGTCCTCTGGGACCCGGGGCAGAATGCGTTGTAGTTTTCTACTAGGCTCATCGGCCCTTCGTTCTCTGGACCCGGGGCAGAATGCTGTCGGCTCTCTGGGACCCGGGCAGAATGCTTTCGGGTCTTCTGGACCGTGGGCAGAATGCGGTTGTAGTTTTCTACTAGGGCGGCATCGGCCGCGAGTCTCTGGGACCCTACAGAATCCTGTCAGGTCTCTGGGACCCGGGCGCAATGCGGTTGTAGTTTTCTACTAGGGCGGCATCGCCTTCGAGTCCTGTACCCTGGCAAATGCTGTCGGCTCTCTGTGACCAGGCGATCTGTGCTTTTGACCCGGGACAGATGCTGTCGGCTCTTGGGACCCGGGACAGAATCTGTCTAGTCTCTGGGACCCGGGGCAGAATGCGGTTGTAGTTTTTCTAAGGGCGCATCGGCCTTCGCTCTAGAGCTGTGGCTTCGCCACCGGGGCAACAGATGAGTCTTCGGGCCAAATCGCTGGATCGCCCCCGGTCATAAGCCGCCCTCGTCCTGACCGGAAGAATGCTGTCGGCTCTTCTCTGGGACCCAGGACGATGCTGTCGGCTCTCTGGGACCGGGACGAAATGCTGTCAGGCTCTGGGACCCGGACGAATGCGGATGCGGACTCGTTTGAGCTTAGTTTTTCGAATCAGGCCCCTGGCATATGCCTTCGGTCTCTGGGACTCTGGGCAGTAATGCTGTCGGATCTCTCGGGACACCCGGGCAGAATGCTGTCGGGTCTTCTGGGACGGGGAAATGCTGTCGGCTCTCTGGGACCCGGGTACAGAATGCGTCGGTCTTGGGGACCGGGACATAATGCTGTCGGCTTCTCTGGTACGACCGAATGCTGTCAGGTCTCTGGGACCGGGCGACGAATGAGGTTTGTAGCTTTCTAACTAGGGCGGCATCGACTTCGGTCTCTGGGACACGGGCAGAAATGCTGGTCGGCCTCTCTGGGACCCGGGGAAAGAAATGCGTCGGGTCTTGGGCCCGGGGCAGCATGCTGCGGGCCTCTGGACCCGGGCAAGGCATGCTGTCGGTCTCGGGACCTGGGGCAGAATGCTGTCGTGTCTCTGGGACCCGGGCAGAATGCGGTCGGTCTCTGGG
>NC_045737.1:37395232-37407502 GCF_008692095.1 Etheostoma spectabile | reverse complement strand
ACCCGGGGAATGGGGTTTTCGGGTCTTGCTGGAACGGTGGCAGAATGCTGTAGGCGCTCTGGGACCGGTGACAGAACTGCTGTCAGGTCTCTGGGACCAGGTTTTTGTGCAGAATGCTTGGGAGTCTTGGGACCGGGGACAGGTGCGGTCGGACCTCGGGACCCGGGGCAGAATGCTGTCGGCGCTCTGGGACCGGTCGATGTCCTGCCTGTTACCGGGCAGACGGTCTCTTGGGACCGGGGCAGCACGTTGTAGTGGGTTTCTGGACCAGGGCGCACTCGGCCCCCGGTCTCTGGGACCCGGGGACAGTAATGCTGTCGGCTCTCTGGGACCGGGGCAGAATGTGTCGGCTTCGGTGACGGGCGCAGAATGCTGTCGGTCTCTGGGACCCGGGAAAGAACTGTCGGTTCTGGGACCCGGGACAGACATGCGGTGGCTCTGGGACGGACAGAAGTCGAAGTCTCTGGGACCGGGGCATGATGCGGTTGTAGTTTTATCTAGGCAGGCACGCCTTCGAGTCTCTGGGCAGAACGCCCGAGGGGCAGAATGATGTCGCATCTCGGGACCGGGAAATGCTGTGTGCTCTCTGCGGAACCGGGAGCAGACTTCGTCTGAGTTTCTACTAGGGACCGGACAGCAATGTGCGGCTCTTGGGACCGGGGACGAATGCTGTCAGGTCTCTGGTGACAGGGGCAGAATAGCGGTTTGGTAGTTTTTCTACTAGGGGATCGGTCGACTGGCCGGGCCTGTGTCGGCCTGGTGAGCTCCGGGGCAGAATGCTGTCGCTCTCGTGGACCGGCAGAATGCTGTCGGCTCTTGGGACCCGGGACAGAATCTGTCGTGGCTCTTGGGACCGGGACAGAATGCTGTCGTCTCTGGGACCCCGGGGCAGAATGCGGTTGTAGTTTTCTAAGTAGGCGGCATCGGCCTTCGCAGTCTCGGGAACCGCGGGCCGAAGCTGTGACGGCTCCTCTGGTCCCCCGGCGGCCGCCCAGCTCGCTTCGCGGTCTCTCGGGCTCGTTATTGTGTGAATCGATTGCTGCGCCTCTGTTTAGGACACCAGGCCGACTTACTTGCTGTCTCGCGCTCTCTGGGCTCCTATGCCCTTGACCTTATGCATGCCCTCGCTACGAGCTTGGGCCGCGTCCCTCCTGCCTGCCTCGTCTAGTCCGGTTACTTCCTCCTACTGGTTCTTTTTCATAGGCTTTCTCTGCTTCTATTCTTGTGCTTGCCCCTGGGTCTCTTTGTGTGAGTTTTTTGATCCCCAACCAGTCCTACTGCCCCTCTTGTTCCTATTCTCGTGCCTGTTCCTCCCAGTCCTTCTCCTTCCCTTCCTCCTTCAGCCTTTTTCCCTGACAGTGTCGCTTGGTTCTTTCTCTTATACGTTGGTGTGACACACAATAGAGATGATATATGCCATTCTCTCTCTCTTGCTCCTCTTGCAGATATTCATCCAATTCTTTCCGGTCTCTTGGGTGGCCGGCCCTGCCGACATGCGGTTGACTACGTATCATTTCTCTCTACTTTCTGCAACTTAGGTGCAACTCACTGATTCTCCAGCTTCGTCCATAGATCTTATTTCCCTGTCTAATCTCTGCACGCAGTACCTGCTTGTGTTGTGTTAATTTTCGTCCAATCCTCCCTTTGATATACAGCACTGTGTTAGTTTTCCGCTTGTGCTCCACGTTCTTTCTCCTCTTATTCTGTCGCATCTCGTCCTGTCTGTCCTTCCTTTCTGGCCGTCACATTCTCTTGCATCTTGGTATCTATGTACCTGGGATCTTATGTTACATTGTTGTGACCCACTATCGCGCTAATAAGGAGAAGCACGTACTCACCCTGTCACCCCCTCCCTAGCTCCTATGACCAGTCAGTGTCCCAGCCACCCGTCTTATTTAGTTCTCCGTGCCTGTGCTCCTCGCTGCTTCTCGTTGTACTGACCGCTTCCCTTTTTCCACGAGCTCTGTTTTCCTTGAATGCGCCTTATTTCGATTTTTCGGCGTTTCCCGCTGCTCTAGGCGCGTTCCTGGTCTTGTTTTTTTTTTCCGTCATTATTCTTCTCCGTTCTTTTCCCCTCACGAGTCGGTATGCTATAGGCACTCCTTTTTTTCTCCCTCCCTCGCCCAACACACAAAAGAGAATATCCAACACTCCCCACAACAGTTCCCCACCCTGAACCCCCCCCCCCCCCCGACCCCACCGACACCCCCCCCCCCCCGCCCCCTTTGGCGGAGCTGGCGGGGGCGGGTTCTGTTGTATTTTGTCGGTCCTGTTTGTCTGAAAGGGGGGAAACAATTCAAAACCAGCAATATAAACCAAGCTGTTTCAGCTATAGAAGGATTTTTTTTCAGTTTGCCATCATCGCATTTATTTTAGAGACGGCCATATATTTTAATATTTAAAACACACCAAATATTGTATTATTAAAAGTTGACGTTAGCTTTTACTTTGAAAAAGTAAGGAGTGTAGTATTTATTCCAGATGCGAGCTTATAGAAAAGTAGAAACTCTGGGATGGCAGAGGATTTTTTTTAGTTTGCTTAAATCGCATTTATTTTATAGACGAACATATATTAGTGTTTTTTATTATCAGTTGATAGTCGCATTTTATCTTAAGACCATGGTTAGTTAAAATAACATTTCCATGATTTTATTAATTTGCATGATTGCTAAATGGTACAGCAATCATGCAAATTAATAAAATACTTTTAATATTTGGTGGTTTTTTTAACTAACGTTAAAAAAACCCACCAAATATTAAAAGTATTTTATTCATTAGCTATGACATTGACGCAGGTTATTTGTATTCCATTTTACTTGTCACAACACACATAACATTCAGAAATAGCAAAACTATATGTACGGAAAAATTTTACTTCAACCAGTTTAACGTTTTTTTTTCAATTGATTGCAACAAACGTGGTCACGAATTTACCCGTGACTCATCTGGAAATAGATTCCGTTGGACACACCTCCGCATGGAGGAGACGGACGACAATGGACGCCCAGGCCTGCAGCATATCATTTTAGTATTATATTGTTTTTTATTCATTCAATAATACAAGTATACAAACAAACAAGGCAGTAGAAAAACACAAACAAATTTAAAAAAAAAAAAAAAAAACAACTTTGCCTCGGCGTCGAACAAGTCAAACATAAAGCATTCTTCGATGCAAAAAGGAAAAGTGTAGCTGCAACATTTACACCATCTTGATTATGGTGGACTCATTATATGAATGCCCCAACCCAAGTATTGCAAATAATGACTCGTTCATCATGCCCGCATTGAGGTTTATCACAAACTGGTAGCTCGCACACGACTGGGAACTTTACACAACGTGTGGGATGGCCAGCGTGGGAGAAAAGTAGAACTCAACGATTGCGTATATGTTCATTATAAGCGTATCTGCGTCTGCTCCCCTCATATCTGCTGGAATATATCAACCAAAAGCGTGCTAGGAACTGTTATTCTTTCACGCCTCATCAAGTACTTCCTGATACGTGCTTGGATACAAGTGTTGCACAGAAGTTGGTAAGGTGGCGTTTCAATTTCTGCCCCACCGACAAAAGGAACAATTTACAAAAGTTCTGGAAATTTACAAGGACAGTGGTTGCAATCGTCAGTTTCAACTCTTGCTCAAGTTGTGAAGGGAATGAAAATATATGAGTCTGTCAATGTTTTTAAACTAGTTTTATGAAATTGTTATGAAAAATTGTCTGTAAGTGTAGGGAATTTTGTTGTGTCTGTGCTCCTGTCGTTGGCCAGGACTCCCTTGAAAAAAGGAGATTGTAATTCCATGGGATTTTCCTGGTTAAATAAAGGTTTAAATAAAAAACAAAAAAAAAAAAATATATATATATATATATATATAATATATGATATATATATATATTATTAATATATTATTACACACACCATACAATTAAAAATCAGAAGAAATAAAAAAATAAAAAAAAAAAGACAGGACCATGACTCAAATTAAATTCAAAAGTTTCAAGTAGATAAAAACCAGTCGTGGGCTATTGTCCAATTGAACAGTTTCAGAGACTCTATACAAAAGGTTTAGCCGTTTTCCAGTGATAGGGACGGGGTTGTGGTCTTAAAATTGATTTAGTATGATAACAATGTTTCCCTAAAGGCAACAACGGTTGTGAGAAAAGTTTACCTTCTTTTTCAAACAAAAACAACAAACTTAATATTCGGCAGACATATATATCGGAAAAATACGAGTTTATTTTTAAAAGCATGCGACATTGAAACTACTGTAATGGTAACATTGCGCGCTTTATTTTGAATTTGAACGGATCAGCAGCACGTAGAGAGAGCTCTCAACATGGTGGTAGCATAGCAGTCTCTTGTTGTGTATAACTGATGTACACGTCTTGTATTATACACCATTGCATACTATATATCAAAGTATTGTGAGCTAGTTAAGACAATGGGGATTTACAATGAACTGCTTGAGTGCTGAGCATAATGCTTGGTGTTTTAGCTAGATGACTTTAGCTAACGCAGCTAGTTAGCCTAACCACCTAGTTAGTTGTTAAAAGACATTCAGTTGGTCAAATCCTTGACAGCGATTCTTCGCAAGTCGTCTATTAGGCCAGATCAGTGTTAGCCTAGCTCTTATTTATGAGAGTGTGTATTGTAATATCTTAAGTAGCGATTCTACGCAAGGAACTTTAAACATAGTCTTATCGTTTAAATGTGTGTGACCAATGCACAAATAAAATAGGACGAATATTTCTTGGCTTAGTCTATATGTTTCATACTGCAAGGGTGTTAAAATTGTCCAATTTAACCGGAAATTTAGGAGGGGTGAATGTTCAAACGACTACCTGAGCAAAAAACATGAAGTTCATAAACGAATAAAAGACTCCATGTTGACTGTCTCCACTTCTGGTCTTCCTGTCACATTTACATTGGTCCCGGTCACAGTGTCACCACTGTTGGAGAGTGTGCTTCTTCACCCGTAAGTCAATTTAAATGTAATAGTTTCCAATGTATGCATGATTATCTGTTGTCAGTTAATCTCATTGGTCATTTCAGGTTTGAATACTTGCCACTTGCCAAGCTCAAAATTGTACGTAGGCCACGTGAAGTGCACAATCGGTGGACAGTGCGCTCTCTCTCTCTCTATCGCTTGCCTCACTTTTCATTCATGTTGTCAGCATGTGGGTGTAAGATGAGGAAGAAAGAACAGGCGTGTCAAGCACCAGTTCCAGTGCTAGGTGTTGATTGGTGGTGCCATGGATCAAAAAGTAGCTCGTCACAGAAGTCCAAAAATGCGGGTGCGTTGGTAATTATTGGAAGAGAGAGACTGAACCAGACAAACCGAAAGCAAACAGCTGGACTGCCTGTGGTGTGCGTACGAAATGGTTACTAAGGACACTCTTTTTGCGTAGATAGGCTTCTTAAGTGCAAAAGGCACATGTTTGTTTATTATAGAATATGAAACTGTTTTCCAAGTTGTTATTCACCAAAAGCTGAGGAGTAGACATCAGAAGTTGAACAAACAGTAGTCCATGGAGGACATGGAAACACACATATAGGGATACGAGCACACACCACACAAACCACACACACACACACACACATACATTGCCACACCGCCCAAAACACTCTTAAACACTGCTGTCTACTCGTGTCCCTGACGGTCTCCACAAATGCAAACCCACCATCGAGTCTGTCTCCTCTCTCTCTCTGTGTTGTACACACAAGACACACACACACCAACACACACCCACACACCCCACACACACAAATCATATAAAGTTTGCATTTTAAAGCAGCTGAAATTGGCATTTATGCTGTTTGGTTTTTCAAAAGGAAGGGTTTTTTTTAATATTTCACTTGATGTTATTCCCTTGCGTATAAACCATTTGTCATTGGAACCCGATATTCTGAAAGATTGTAATGCTATAATTGGGACAGCAATTACATTTTGTTGTTGTTATGCTTTCGCATTGACAACATTAAGTCCAGTTCTTACTCACCGACTATGTGGATTTTACCATACTGGTTATTTGGTGTTAATTGGAAAGAGTACTTATATAGTTCCATTTGTATTCCATCGTAAGTTTGTTCTTAAATTTCATTTTAGAATTGGTTAAAAAGGTCTTTAAAAGGGCCAACGACTACCCTATGAACTGGGACACCACTGGTTACATCACCATACAGTATGATCACAAACTTCCAAGATGCGTCTGTAAGTGTGTCTATATGTCGATTGGTGGCTTTTGACAACAGTGTCGTGCAGTAAAGTTTTTGGTTTTTTGTTCCCTTGGTGGGGTGGCACATGTGTTTCGATCTCTTTAGTCAGGTATTACCTTTTATTCAGTGAAATATTGTTTTCTTGCTTTAATCCATGTATCTGTGTGCGGCCCACACATGACATTTTAGGCTGGCATTTTTTTTTGACTACGCACCAGTAAGGTAGTGAAGCACGGTGGCGTTTTCAATTAAAGTAACTTAGAGAAGAAATGCTCACAAGATGAAGATGCAAGGAACTCTTTTTCTTGGACATGCACTTTTTGAGAAAGCTCATCTAATTGTTTTTTAATGCTAAATAAGCTTGAATCAACATATAAAACAGCAACCTTTGTTCTAATTGGGATTTCAAGCCTGAAGACTTCATTGAACCATTTTGAGAAGCCTCAACTAAGGGGACTCGACTATTGCTTTTAGTGTATTTTGGCATTTTAATGTGACACAATGGGCACGTTTTTATTTCATGTTAGTTGTAGCAACACACACAAAGCATCTTATATATAATTATGATTGTGCGGCGTAAAAGTGTTTTATTAAGTTCACTACTTCATAAATCCACATATAAGTATCCAATATAGCACGAATTGGCATGTTTCATTCAAATGGTGTTTAAAGAGAAGGTTGGTTTTATTGTAACTCATAATGCAACCAACATTGTTAATTTTTGACCGGTATTTGTTAAAAATAGCAGTGGTAGGGTGTGAGTGCAGAACATTTGGTTCCATACAAGTACAGTTTAACTGTTTAAAATATTATAATTAATCATCAATATTTTTTTATCCAACATCTTAAAAATATTGACACAACGTACCATGGTTTTTTGGATACAATTATTGCATTATAATGAATGTCTCATTTTGTCTGGTTCACAAAAAAATTTCTAAATTAAAAAGTTTGAAATACAGAGAACGTTGCCATTTTTAAAGAGCTGACTCAAAACCGGTTGGTGATTATAATTTTTTTTTGATTAATTGTTGCAGCTATAGGATGGTTGTTTAATCAATTGTACGAAGTACTCGATTAGGATTTTTTAAAACATGTCTTGCCCTTAGGGGGGACCATCTAAAAACCTGGTGTAATCCTGCCGAGACCCACATGGGGCAACAATAGCGCGTGGCCAAACCCAGGAACCCGTGGCCACTCCACTTGCAACCACACATTCAGCCCATACGGTCACCTGGGGTCGGTAGTCATACATCAACTACCCTTGTCGTGAGATGCTGATAATGACCAAGCATCCATACTGTAGTGCTGCAGATTATAACTCATGGTGTTGTTTCTCGGGGTTTCTGGTGTAATACCATCATCAAAAATTAATCCCTCTACGTGCTGCAGCGTATATCAGTCTGCACGACACTTACAGCTCGTTGGGATAGTAAGAGAAGAATTGGTCATAGGTTTATTGGGAAAGATGACATTTTTATTGAGGAACATAAGTTTGCTCTTTCATGATTTAAAAACACCCTCATAGCTTTTTCACAATTGTATTTGGAGATTTTTTTGCAACAGTCCTGCAACATGTTACTAATTGCCATAGGACATAGGAAATTCTAGAATGAGTCGATGGTCGTCAGTAACAGGATCAAGCAATGATTAAATGCCTAGATTAAACGGGATTGATTTGTTTGATCATTCATCAGAGGATCTATATTAATTGGCCTCAAAATGTGTGTGTGTGTTGTGTGTGTGTGTGTAGAGGAGGGGTGGGATGTGTGTGTGTGTGTGTGGGGACTTACCCCCATAGGGGACCCCCTCCTGATGGGGACACCGTAATTTGCCATGGGGGTAGCTGTTACCGCCTCTTTTTTCCCCCTCCGATCACAAGGGCCCGCACATGGAAGTGTCCAAGCAGGAACAGTACATCTTACGATTTATCCTCGTCAGCCTACATGCGTTGGATTGAGCCGGAACATGGATCGAGGTTTACGGCAAAGAGCTCCCTACCCTCAGGGATGACTGAAGTGTCCCTTGTTTACAATGGCGGGAAGAGGAGCCACGCAGGAATGGGATCTCCTTTATATCTTTGCTGTGTGGAGATTACACAGTACCCTCTAGGTCCAGATTCCGTCCTGCATTCGACTGCGTGTCTCTGCTGCCACGGTCTTGGGCCAGGATGCGATTGTATTTTTCTTCCACTTCCGCCGGCGGTTCTGTTGTATTTTGTGTTGTATTGTATGAAAGGGGGAAACAAATTTAAAACCAGCAACTTAAATCCAAGTTGCAGCTATAGAAGGATTTTTTTTCAGTTTGCCTATCATCTGCATTTATTTTAGAGACGGCCATATATTTTTAAATATTTAAAAACACACCAAATATTGTATTCATTAAAAGTTGACGTTAGCTTTTACTTTGAAAAGTAAGAGAGATGTAGTATTTTATTCCAGATGCGAGCTTTTACTGTAATGATGACGTAGATTTGGATGTGCTTTCTGCACTGTTCTGTTGGCTTGGGTTTGTGGTTGTTGTTTGTGTTTTGGTGCACGTTGTGAAACATAGGGAGCTAGTAACTGGGGATGGTCAGCGCATCAGAGGTGGACTTAACGTAAAAGAAGGGGGGACGTGTGCTTAAATACCTCTATATCGTCGGACTACGTAATCTTGTTTGTGAATGCCCTACATGCGCCAGCCTGCTGCTCCTGTACCTCACGCATTGGTGGACCAGCCAGGTCAGGATGGAGGAAATTTGTGAGATGTTTTGAAGGTATGTTACAGCGTTTCACCGCGTTGCTAGGGTCGAACGCTTCTGAAGCGGAATAAAGTTCTTACAAGCGTCTCGAATCAGCGGGAAAATGCATCTTCACAAAGCCGGAGACAGGAAAGCAAAAAACCGTCAGAGACGAGGTTTCACGGAACAAGTAAAGAAAACCATAGCCTAACATAATGTAAGTGAGAACAGAATCCACGTGATGTATAGTCGCCAGGTAGGGACACATACGAGGAATTGGTCTTTGAAGCAGCGTTACTCCACACTGTCGATTACACACACAAACAACACACCAAAACACTTACTTCCTAGTCACTGCGGCTGAGAGATTGCCACGACTCTATTATACAAAAAACAATAATGACATACTCTAACACACAACAACAACGATAAGGCCAAAGTTGATGACGTTGCGCTAGACGAGAGGGGCATTACGCTAAAACACTACAGTGGAGCCACTACTCAAGGAAAGGTGGAGCATAGTGGCAAGGATATACTGGATAAATATATATGTTTTACAATAAGAATTCGAAATAGGAATTGAGAATGATAATAATACGAAATAAGTGAAATAAATAAGTGACCCGTGACAGGTTCTGTAGCACAGTGGATGACGGGTTATTGACCATAAGCTGAACCTGCCACTGGGTGTCAGATCAGCGGTTCATCAGAGAGATGGCTTGTGGGTATAAAAAAAAAACTGTTCCTGAGCTGTTGGTTTGGGCGTACCACTGCTCTGTAGCGTCCCTCCAGAGGGAGAGCTGGACCCAGCTTGTGTCCGGGGTTTAGATGGGTCTGCAGTGGTGGTTTGAGACTGGTCAGGGCTGCAGCCTGGAGCGGTCCCATGCATCGTCCGTCTCATGCTGTCCTGTCTCATCGGAGGTGTGTCCAACGTTCAATCCAAGGGGTCAAGTGCGTGGGAGTCGTGGCTTGCGGGTACGATGGAGTTTGGCCAATTGGAGTATCCACACGGGTAATTCTTGCCACATTGGTTGCAATCAATTTGAAAAAACGTTAAAAACGGTAAGGAACACTATGCCAACGCCTACATGTAGTTGCTCATTCTGAATGTTATGCTTGTGTTGGTTCATATTACGGAGCTACATCTGATGAAACCTGCCTCACGACGCAGCCGTTTCTGCGACTAACGCAGACCCTCCTGAGGAGGGACAACAATCCACGATCTGCACACATCAACAAGCACACTCTCAACCACATGTTCACTCTTTCCAAGACTTGTTATTTGTACTATTCTAGAGTTTTCACACTTCACTAGGCAGATGCTTTCGGTCTCTGGGACCCGGGGCAAATGCTTTCCGGTCCTGTGACCCGGGCAGATGGGGTCGGGCTCGGGAACCGGCAAGAATCTTCGCTCTCTGACCCGACAGAATGCTGTCAGGGTCCTGGACCCTTGGGCAGATGCTGTCGGGTCTCTGGGACCGGGAAAGAATTCTTCTGCTCTCTGGGACCCCGGGACAGACGCTGTCAGCTCTCTGGACCCGTGACGAAATGCTGTCGGGTCTCGGGACCGGGGCAGAAGCGGTTGTAGTTTCTACTAGCGGCATCTGTCTTCGAGTCTCTGGGCCCCTGGGCAGAATGCGGTCGGCTCTCTGGACCCGTGCAGAATGCTGTCGGCTCTCTGGTACCCTGGTCAGAATGCTGTCGCTCTCTGGGACCCGACAGAAATTCTGTCGGCTCTCTGGGACCCGGGACAGATGCTGTCGGCTCTCTGGGACCCGGGCAAGAATGCTGTCCGGTCCTCTGGACCCTGGGGCAGAATGCGTTGTAGTTTCTACTATGGCTTCATCGGCCCTTTCGTTCTCTGGACCCGGGGCAAATGCTGTCGGCTCTCTGGGACCCGGGTCAGAATGCTTTCGGGTCTTCTGGTACCGTGGGCAGAATGCGGTTTGGTAGTTTCTACTAGGGCGGCATGCGGCCGCGAGTCTCTGGGACCCTTACAGAATCCTGTCAGTCTCTTGGACCCGGGCGCTAATGCGGTTGTAGTTTTCCTACTAGGGCGGCATCGCCTTCGAGTCCTGTACCCTGGCATAATGCTGTCGGCTCTCTGTGACCCAGGCGAATTCTGTCGCTCTCTTGACCCGGGACAGATGCTGTCGGCCGTCTCTGGGACCCGGGACAGAAATCTGTCATGTCTCTGACCCGGGGCAGAATGCGGTGTAGTTTTTCTACAGGGCTGCCATCGCCTTCGCTCTGCTGTGCCCCGTGGCATAAATGCTTTCGGCTCCTGGGACCCGGTGCATAATGCTGTCGTTCCTGGACCGGGAAGAATGCTGTCGGCTCTCTCTCTGGGACCCAGGACCGAATGCTGTCCGGCTCTCTGGGACCCTGGACGAAATGCTGTCGGCTCTCGGGACCCGGACGAATGCCTGGCATGTCCTGGACCTCCGTTTCAGAAGCGGTTGTAGTTTTTCTCAGGCGGCATTCGCCTCGGTCTCTGGGACTCCTGGCAGTAATGCTGTCGGCTCTCGGGACCCCGGGGCAGAAGGCTGTCGGTCTTCTGGGACGGGAAATGCTGTCGGCTCCTGGGACCCGGGTACAGAATGCGTCTGCTCTCTTGGACCCGTGACATAATGCTGTCGGCTCTCTGGTACCCGTACAGAATGCTGTCAGGTCTCTGGCCCCGGGGCGAGATGCGTTTGTAGCTTTCTACTAGGGGGCCTCGTCCCTTCGGTCTCTGGGACCCCTGGGCAGAAATGCTGGTCGGCCTCTCTGGGACCCGGGAAGAAATGCAGTCGGGGTCTCTGGGCCCGGGGCAGCATGCTGTCGGGCCTCTGGGACCCGGGCAAGGCATGCTGTCTGGTCTCTGGGACCTGGGGCAGAATGCTGTCGTGTCTCTGGGACCCGGGCAGAATGCGGTCGGTCTCTGGGCCGTCCTGCCATTCGCTGCGTTTCTCTGCTCCACGGTCTTGGCCAGGATGCGATTGTATTTCGTTTCCCTTCCGCCGGCGGTTTCTGTGTATTTTGTTTGTATTGTATGAAAGGGGAAACAAATTTAAACCACACTTAATCCAAGGCGCGATAGAAGGATTTTTTTTCAGTTTGCCTATCATCGCAGTTATTTTAGAGACGCCATATATTTTTAATATTTCAAAACACACCAAATTTGGGTTTTATTCATTAAACGTTGACGGAGCTTTTACTTTGACAAGAATAGCGATGTAGTATTTTATTCCAGATGCGAGCTTTATTTGAAAAGTGAAACTCTGGGATGGCAGAGGCTTGTTTTAGTTTGCCTATAATCTCATTTATTTTATAGACGAACTATATTTTACGTG